>NC_090247.1:12293122-12348122 GCF_037325665.1 Littorina saxatilis | reverse complement strand
AAAATCTTACTGCGAGAGAACAACCTATAGGTGCGCTCCATAGTATGCGACCATTTTTCCAAAAATGCAAGTTCGCGTGGACGTATGCGCCTCGTTATGGCGCCAGAAAAATATAAATAATTGAAAGTGTGTGAGACAGACATTGTTAAAACACGAAGGAATTCTTTGATCGTCAATACAAAGTCAGTGGTACACAATACATTTTTTATTGAGACATTGAAAATACAACGGAAGACGAAGTATAAATCAAATACAAATAATAAGATTTACTTAAAGGCACAGTAAGCCTCCCGTAAACCATCACAGAGCTCCCCGAGCGTCTAAATACAGTACAAGCATACTTCCATTTGAACGCTCACCGAACGGGAACATCCTGGCTGCTTTCTGTCGAGCGTGAGACATTTTCCAAGAATTTATTTTCGTAGACTTGTTCCGTTAACAACAACGGCGCCTCGTTTTTGCGCTAGACCTAACTTTTAAAATCTAAATAATAAATTGACAGCTTGTTACACAAACATTCTTTAATCATAAAAGAATTCGTTTTTCATCAAGACAAGATCAGAACAATTCGAAGTTGTGAAAGTTTAAAAAAAGAAAAGCCCGGAAGCAGGGTCACGCAAGGGTCGTAGCAGACGACGGCCGGTTTATCAGTGCAAATCGCCGTTCCTCTCAACAGTCAAAAGCTATCGCTAGAGTTCTTGTGAACCACAGCCGTTGTTTCGTGCATAAAAAAAACGTGCTATTGTAGATAAGCTCACGTCGAGTCGCATTCAAATGACTAACTATGACGACTGCATTGTGAAAAGGGAAAACTGGATCACACGGGTTCACGATGGCTCAGGGGTAAGATAAACCACGCAAAAATAAATTCTTTGAAAATTGTTCGCTCTTTACGGAGGGCACCTAGGATGTTCTCAATTGGTGAGTGTTTAAATGAAAGGGTGTTTGTACTGTGTGTAAAAGCCTGACCGTATCTGTGATGGTTTACGGGAGGCTTACTCTGCCTTTAAAGTACTGACCAATAATGAAGCTATCTCTTTCTAGATACACAGCTAAACAAGTGCCAAGCGTAAAACACATTTTGAAACTAGATAATAACTTGAACCTGAGAACTTTATTAATTTTTTTTTATTTGTACCAAGCATCAAGACAGATTATTGTTAAAAAATAGCGTTCTACAAAGTGTCTGTGATCTTCATATGACATGTGAATGTACATAGCAAATGGAAACATGCTAGTAAATCACTTGAGCACCAACAGTTACGTCAAATCACTCTCTCTCTCACCTTATACAAACTCAAATGCAAACATGCACCCCTTCACACATACAAACATGCACACAAACACTGTACCACACACACCTAAACTCAATCGCATTCAATCCATATTCCCGTTTCTAAGTTACTATTTTTAGAATGTCACTGCGCTGTCCAGAACGCTTCCCTTGCACCCGTAAGTTGTTCTTACTGTCAAAGTGAAAAGGTCGAATCAATTTATAGCCACGCGAAAAATACACTCTCACCTATCTCTATATATTTATAGATGTAGATATACATATATATATACGGCTTCTCTGTGTGTGTGTGTGTGTGTTTGTGTGTGTGTGTGAGCAAAAACCTGTGGAATGTAGAGTTCTGTTTGTGATGGGGTCTGGCGCTTTTTGTCTGTCTGTATGTTCTGGCATTTGAGAATCGATAAAATGATTGCTCCAATTTTATTGTATGGATGTGAAGTATGGGGTTTTGGCTCCTGTGAACTTGCTACTAAACTTCAATTGCGTTTTTATAAAATTGTTTTCAAACTAAAAAAATCAACTCCAAATGCTATGATATTTGGTGAACTTGGAAGATATCCACTAGATGTTAATATGAAATGTAGAATGCTTTGCTATTGGTATAAACTGATTAGTCCTATTCATAAAAATAAATTTTCAAGTATTGTGTATTGCTTTACTTATAGATTGTATATCAACAAGATGATTGAATCCAAGTACTTATGTTTCATTGAAAAAACCTTAAATGAAATTGGTCTCTCTGGCCTTTGGACTTCTCAAGAAAATATCCAATACTCAAGCACATGGTTTAAAAAGAAAGTAAAAAGAAGTCTATATGACCAGTATATCCATAAATGGTTTACAGAAATTGGAACAAAAAATATGTTTTGGAATTATCGAATGTTCAAAGATATTTTTGAATGTGAAGACTACGTCACAACCCTGCCATATCAGCAATGTGTTTCAATGATGAAGTTTAGAACATTAAACAACAATTTACCTGTACAGAAAGAACGTTATCTTAACATCCCGAGGTCAGAAAGAACTTGCACCAAATGTGTATCGCATGACATAGGTGATGAATTCCATTATTTATTTGTCTGTGATTTTTTCAAAGAAGAAAGAGCTGAGTTGTTACCACCTTACTATTGGAAAAAACCTAATGCACTTAAATTTAAAAAGTTGTTTGCTACTAAGAAAAAGAAATTGCTAAAGAATATTTTGGACTTTACTAATAGAATTTGTAACAGTTTTTCATATTTTTTTTTTATTTTCTATTTTTTATTTTTATTTATTTATTATATTAGCATATATCATGATTGTATTGATTGTATGTATTGTTCAAAATGCCCCCATGGGTTATGGACCAATAAACTTGAAACTTGAAACTTGATAATATAGGGCTAAGAAATAAGCTCTAAAATTCTCAAACCCGTTTGACAGGACTTCGCCTTCAAAGGTGATTGTGGTGAACCGCCACGCTGTCTGTCTCTGTCTCGCGATTCAACCCGGCGAAGCCGGGTATTCCTCTAGTATATAATATATATATAGCTAAAAATGCCAAAATGTGCACTCAATCACTTGTTACTTTTGAAGAAATGTTAAAAATAGATCGATTGACGTCAAAAGAGAGAATGCGGAAGAATTACGTCATGAGATTTATAGAAATAAATGTATGAGGGGGGGGGGGGGGTGGAAATTAAGTCTCTGGACCCCCTTTAGTATACTTGGCCCTGTGTATACCTTCAGCTATGTCCCAGGCTGAACCGGGCTGCACTTTGCTATTTTTATTCTGTAACAGTTCAAGTTTAGACAAGAAGACACACTCTGCAGTAAGAAATCACGAGTGGGTGCATAGTTGTAGGCATCACAATCACAAGACCAAAAACTTATGCCATAATATTTAGCCATTTTTACAAGTAAATGTTGTAAACGTACAGGATTACAGGATCTTTTCCGTGCGCACTTGGTCTTGTGCTTGCGTGTACACACGAAGGGGGATAAGGCACTAGCAGGTCTGCACATAAGTTGACCTGGGAGATCGGAAAAATATCCACCTTAACCCACCAGGCGCGCCCGGGATTCGAACCCACGACCTTCCGCTTTGGAGGCCGGCGTCTTACCACCAAGCCATTGCGCCCGTCTAAAGTGATATTTAAACTTGCATGAAACAATCAGTACCCATACTTTAAAATGAGAAGGCTTTTGCACTGAAATGCAATCAATGAATATATATTTACAACTACAAGTTCTTCTAGTTTACAATAAAAACAACAATACTATCAATAAAAAACGCAAACTAGTCAAATGAAATGTGTCGATAGTTAGTCAAATAGATGCTTGTGAACCCAGGAAAATAAGAGGTGATTTATTTAGCAAACTTGTCCAACCCCATTCCGTGATTCAGTCCTTTCTGTTATTTCACACTTATTTTCAGTTTCACTATAATGTCACAACTACACGGACAGATAAACAATGATAGTATGGAAAAGTAATGAGATGTGTTGTTTGTAAAATAAGTCAGGGTTGAACTATTTTGGAAGCTCTACTTAATTACAACCCATTCAGAATTTTAGCTATTTTATAAACAATTTCTGCCTTATCCTTGATTCTATTCATGATCAACTGGTGTCAGCAGCCACACATTATTTCTTTTAACGTCAGTATTAAATAATGGCAATTTATCTTCACTGATATCTGCTCCCAACGTCATATAGTATGGTTGGAAGGAAGACATGTCTTATACTGTGACAGTTAAACAATTAACTCTTCCCCCGGCTTTACAGACAGAAAAAACCCACCTTTTTGGGGGAAGGGGGAGGGGTCAGGAACCCCTGTAACAAACCCCCGCCCCCCCCCCCCCCCCTAATCCGCCCCTGGATTATATGTTGTATACTGCATCCGAAACAATCAGCTTTGCTGATTTAACTAAAACAGACACCAGTTCTCTGAAACTTTTTCAAACCTTTAACTTTAAGTTCTTGAAAGTAAAACTCTTCGAATCTTGTGCAAATCTTGACAAGCCTTGGGAAACACGACTGGTAAAACACCAATAAAAGACTGTGTAGGGTGAGCCATTATGCTTGAAAACCACGATTTGGAGGACGCTTTTCATTCTCTGGCTCAGCAGATTTCGATTCGCGGTGACTATCGTCTGCTATGTCGTCTGCTTCGATCGACTCGACAACACTAAGCTTACTATCACTCACACTGACACTGTCCACATTCGCGGTGTTGCTGTCATTTTTTCCGTAATCACTTACCTTGGCGAAGGGTAGCAAACCTTGGCCAATTTAGTTTTTATATTTAGTCAAGTTTTGACTAAATATTTTAACATCGAGGGGGAATCGAAACGAGGGTCGTGGTGTATGTGCGTGTGTCTGTGTGTGTGTCTGTGTGTGTGTGTGTGTGTGTGTGTGTGTGTAGAGCGATTCAGACTAAACTACTGGACCGATCTTTATGAAATTTGACATGAGAGTTCCTGGGTATGAAATCCCCGAACGTTTTTTTCATTTTTTTGATAAATGTCTTTGATGACGTCATATCCGGCTTTTCGTGAAAGTTGAGGCGGCACTGTCACGCCCTCATTTTTCAACCAAATTGGTTGAAATTTTGGTCAAGTAATCTTCGACGAAGCCCGGGGTTCGGTATTGCATTTCAGCTTGGTGGCTTAAAAATTAATTAATGACTTTGGTCATTAAAAATCTGAAAATTGTAAAAAAAAATAAAAATTTATAAAACGATCCAAATTTACGTTTATCTTATTCTCCATCATTTGCTGATTCCAAAAACATATAAGTATGTTATATTTGGATTAAAAACAAGCTCTAAAAATTAAATATATAAAAATTATTATCAAAATTAGATTGTCCAAATCAATTTAAAAACACTTTTCTCTTATTCCTTGTCGGTTCCTGATTCCAAAAACATATAGATATGATATGTTTGGATTAAAAACACGCTCAGAAAGTTAAAACAAAGAGAAGTACAGAAAAGCGTGCTATCCTTCTTAGCGCAACTACTACCCCGCTCTTCTTGTCAATTTCACTGCCTTTGCCATGAGCGGTGGCCTGACGATGCTACGAGTAAAATGGCATTGCGTTTCATTCTGTGAGTTCGACAGCTACTTGACTAAATATTGTATTTTCGCCTTACGCGACTTGTTTTTATATTTAGTCAAGTTTTGACTAAATATTTTAACATCGAGGGGGAATCGAAACGAGGGTCGTGGTGTATGTGCGTGTGTCTGTGTGTCTGTGTGTCTGTGTGTCTGTGTGTGTGTAGAGCGATTCAGACTAAACTACTGGACCGATCTTTATGAAATTTGACATGAGAGTTCCTGGGTATGAAATCCCCGAACGTTTTTTTCATTTTTTTGATAAATGTCTTTGATGACGTCATATCCGGCTTTTCGTGAAAGTTGAGGCGGCACTGTCACGCCCTCATTTTTCAACCAAATTGGTTGAAATTTTGGTCAAGTAATCTTCGACGAAGCCCGGGGTTCGGTATTGCATTTCAGCTTGGTGGCTTAAAAATTAATTAATGACTTTGGTCATTAAAAATCTGAAAATTGTAAAAAAAAAATAAAAATTTATAAAACGATCCAAATTTACGTTTATCTTATTCTCCATCATTTGCTGATTCCAAAAACATATAAATATGTTATATTCGGATTAAAAACAAGCTCTGAAAATTAAATATATAAAAATTATTATCAAAATTAGATTGTCCAAATCAATTTAAAAACACTTTTCTCTTATTCCTTGTCGGTTCCTGATTCCAAAAACATATAGATATGATATGTTTGGATTAAAAACACGCTCACAAAGTTAAAACAAAGAGAAGTACAGAAAAGCGTGCTATCCTTCTTAGCGCAACTACTACCCCGCTCTTCTTGTCAATTTCACTGCCTTTGCCATGAGCGGTGGCCTGACGATGCTACGAGTAAAATGGCATTGCGTTTCATTCTGTGAGTTCGACAGCTACTTGACTAAATATTGTATTTTCGCCTTACGCGACTTGTTTTTATATTTAGTCAAGTTTTGACTAAATATTTTAACATCGAGGGGGAATCGAAACGAGGGTCGTGGTGTATGTGCGTGTGTCTGTGTGTCTGTGTGTCTGTGTGTCTGTGTGTGTGTAGAGCGATTCAGACTAAACTACTGGACCGATCTTTATGAAATTTGACATGAGAGTTCCTGGGTATGAAATCCCCGAACGTTTTTTTCATTTTTTTGATAAATGTCTTTGATGACGTCATATCCGGCTTTTCGTGAAAGTTGAGGCGGCACTGTCACGCCCTCATTTTTCAACCAAATTGGTTGAAATTTTGGTCAAGTAATCTTCGACGAAGCCCGGACTTCGGTATTGCATTTCAGCTTGGTGGCTTAAAAATGAATTAATGACTTTGGTCATTAAAAATCTGAAAATTGTAAAAAAAAAATAAAAATTTATAAAACGATCCAAATTTACGTTTATCTTATTCTCCATCATTTGCTGATTCCAAAAACATATAAATATGTTATATTTGGATTAAAAACAAGCTCTGAAAATTAAATATATAAAAATTATTATCAAAATTAGATTGTCCAAATCAATTTAAAAACACTTTCATCTTATTCCTTGTCGGTTCCTGATTCCAAAAACATATAGATATGATATGTTTGGATTAAAAACACGCTCAGAAAGTTAAAACAAAGAGAGGTACAGAAAAGCGTGCTATCCTTCTTAGCGCAACTACTACCCCGCTACGAGTATACGGTCTTGCTGAAAAATGGCGTTGCGTTCAGTTTCATTCTGTGAGTTCGACAGCTACTTGACTAAATATTGTATTTTCGCCTTACGCGACTTGTTTCTTTTTTGGTTGCGACATGATGTTCAAATCCAAATCGAAAGCACTGACTGACTGATAAACTATCGCGAACTGGCGGACGCAAACGCTAAGAGTGTGGTTTCCCTTGTGCAAGGGAAACCACTTTGGCATCTATGTTTTCGTCAATGGCTTCCGTTCAAAACATTGATGTTTCGTTTATGGTATTCGCGAAGAAAATAAACGTCAGTCAGTTGACTTAGTACATCGGCAGCAGTTTTAGTAATCAAAGCCTGACCAATAAAAACAACTGGACAAACGTTGGCCGATTCAGGCGAATACTCTTCGGACATTTGGCCGATAGGGACATGAAAGTTTCGGCCAAAGTAAAAAAAAATCGGCGATTGGCCGAAGGGCCGACCCAAACGACACCCCTGCACATTACATACTGACAGTGACAGTGTTACTCGTGGTGACTGATGCACTGAGAAGAACGACTCGATCGTTTCATCTCGCCTTTCCAAGCCTGTGCTCCCATACTTTTTGGTAAGATACATGTTTGTTCAAGTGTGATATTATCATTACCAATATGAACCTTATTTTCCTTTCGATGGTCAGTTTAACTCACCTCTGCAACGGCAATCAGCTCTGCGAACTCTGCATCCATACTGTAAAAGCATCCAACCGGAAGTAAACGCCCTTGGAATCGACGCGCATACGCCGTGACACAAGTTCAATACACAAACTAAGTTCAAGCACAGGCGGAAGGTATCGTCCACTGGACTACTACTATCACAGAAAGACTACAAGGTACGTCACTCACCTTCGAGTCTTCTGTGTTCTTGGAGTCGCTTCCTAGGGAAAAATATTGTTCAAGACGGTTTGCCTCTTCCTACAGTCTGTGTAAGGTCAAATAAATACAGTTGAATGATTCAAGTATCAAACGGCGCGTCATACCCTTCCCCCCTTCCCCCCAAAAAAAGTCCACAACCCCCACCATCAACACCCCCCCCCCCCCTTCAACAAAAAACTCTATATCCATCTTGCCCCTCTCAACTTACCTCGACACCCCTCATAACCCCCCCGTTCCTCCCCCCCCCACCCCCTCCGCCCCCGCCCTTCAGTGTTGACTGAACCGAGACGACTTACGTTCACCGTACGTATTCACCCATGACCCAATGAGCTCGCTATTTGCGTCAGATGACGGATGGCCGTAGTGGTGTCTTCTGTCACGGCCAGTTGATTTGTCCTCCTTCTTCCTCCCGTTCCTGATTGAATTGCATGGCCGCCTGTCGCAGTGTTTGCTGAATATTCTAGATGTATGGTAGTGTCTCTGTGTACGTGGAGGCGAGTGAATGATTTTGGTGTTTAGCACAGTGTGAGTTTTATTCTCCCCCGTGTGTAGTCCTGTCAGCGTTTGGAGGGCATTGGATGTTTCATGGAGGGCATTGGATGGTTCATGGAGGGCATTGGATGGTTCATGGAGGGCATTGGATGGTTCATGGATAAGGTTGGTGCACTGGTTAAACTCAGTTTGCGTTTGTTTGAACGTGAGTGTGTGTGTGTGTGTGTGTGTGTGTGTGTGTGTGTGTGTGTGTGTCACTATGTGTGTGTGTGTCACTTTGTGTGTGTGGGTGTGTGTGTGTGACTATGTGAGTGTGTTACTGCACCGCTGGTTACTGTGTGTGTGTGTGTGTGTGTGTGTGTGTGACTATGTGTGTTCGTGTGTGTGTGTGTGTGTGTGTGTGTCACTGTGTGTGTGTGTGTGTGTGTGTGTGTGTCACTGTGTGTGTGTGTGTGTGTGTGTGTGTGCGCGAGCGAGTGCGGGTGCATGTGCATGCCTGTGTGAGTGCATGCGTGCGTACTTGCACGTACGTCTCTAAGTAAACTAGAGACATAGTAAGCTTGTATTGTCAAAAGAAAGAGGTACACTTTACCGTCATTTCTACCTCATCAAAAATAAAAAGGACAAAAATGACCAGGGCCGGATCTGGGGGGGAGGGGGGTTCCTGGGGTTCCGGAACCCCCCCCCCCCCTGGCCATCCAATGTACCTCTCAGAGAAAAAAAATGTGGACTTTGGACCCCTGCCTTCAGTTGGAACACCCCCCCCCCCCTCAAACGAACTTGGTCCGGCCCTGATGACACCTGCGTACTGTCCTGCATACATAAACAGAAACGCGTGAAGACTTTTACTGCAGTGACGTCTTTGAAACCCGGCACACACCCCGAGGGTAAAACCCTTTTCTGTAATTATTTTTCCTTTTTATTTTTTTTTGCCACCGTGCATATGCATCAGTTCTGTGCGTCTGTGCGTCCACAGGCGTGTGAATTCAGAAAACACCATTGACGTACATCTTCATGCAAAAGATTGGGTTATGATGCCTGGAATACATGCATGCAAATGTAAATTTGACCCGATGAAATCTCGAACCTAGTTATAAATTCAACAGGGGATCAGTGTATAAATACCACTGAGACTTGGACGCGACTGCACCAAATTATTCTAGAGATCACGGTTTTGTTAGTCTGGGAGTTTTGGACAGCCACTGAGTTTCACAGCACCACATCTTAAACAGATGCATGATATCTTAATAATTAAGGCTTATACCAAGCGGATCCGTGGCTCAGTCGATTTTGCGACGGCTTTGTAACCCGTTCGTTGCTATCGGCGTGGATTCGAACCGAGGTAAGGTTCGGCGTTGGTTGGAACCGAGGTAAGGCGATAAGTTTTCTGCATCTTCCAGATTCAATGTTCAAAGCAGAGTCTGAAAGCTGATAGAATCTTTAAAAAAAGGCATGCGCAAAGAGTGATGCCACTTTAAAGATCCCGAGTATCCAAGAAAGTCTAGGGACTTGGAAACACGCAGGTACCTTGCACGCACAACCTCGCAGACGACGTGACACGACTCCCATGACAGGGACTAAATGGCGTATCGCGCAAAACGCTCACCTTAAGATGACCGTGGGCGTGGGGGTGCACATGGAAAGCTTAAGGGCAGAATATACCTGCGCAGTTTCAGCGGCACAGACGACGCACTGCATATTATTGATGCTGCGATAGGGATTATGACGAGTACTTGGCCTGTTTTCCTTTCACGCAACGTGTAGCGGGCTGGGATAAGCTGCAGTGTGTCGTCTGTCCTGCTGAAGTTACATAGGTGAGAGCCAGGCCTTAGAAACGCAGAAGAAGATTGGCTTTACTGAATATTTTGGCTTGGGATTTGCTGCACTTTTGTTTTGGCTGTTAGTGACCCCAGCAAGGTCACTTCGGATTTTGAACAATGGTGTACTGTACATCGCTCGTTAAGGTTGCCTTAATAAAATAATGCGTTTAGAAGGTTCCAATACATTATTGTTCAATAACTTGAGAAAAAACAATCAGTGTCCGAGAAGTCAGAACATCGTATCGGAAAATGTGTCCAGAAACTGACCATGTCAAAATTTTCTGTTTTTAATGTTTCTTTCTTTCCTTCTTTGGTTGATACAGATATACTGTTTGAGGTTATCGGCCATGTCTCTCTTGTCCGGGCATGCAGCGTTTTATATCCTCTCCTTCTTTCTTTCTTCCGTTCTTTCCTTCTTTTTGTCTGCCTGTCTATGTGCCTGTCTGTCTTTCTTTCTTTCTTTCTTTTTACATTTAGTCAAGTTTTGACTAAATGTTTTAACATAGAGGGGAAATCGAGACGAGGGTCGTGGTGTATGTGTGTGTGTGTGTATGTCTGTCTGTCTGTGCGCGTGTATGTGTAGAGCGATTCAGACCAAACTACTGAACCGATCTTTATGAAATTTGACATGAGAGTTCCTGAGAACGATATCCCCGGACTTTTTTTCTTTTTTTCGATAAATACCTTTGATGACGTCATATCCGGCTTTTTGTAAAAGTTGAGGCGGCACTGTCACACCCTCATTTTTCAATCAAATTGATTGAAATTTTTGTAAATCAATTTTCGACGAAGGCCGGACTTCAGTATTGCATTTCAGCTTGGTGGCTTAAAAATTAATTAATGACTTTGGTCATTAAAAATCTGAAAATTGTAATAATTTTTTGTTTAATATCAAAGATCCAAATTTACGTTCATCTTATTCTACATCATTTCCTGATTCCAAAAACATATAAATATGTTATATTTGGATTAAAAACAAGCTTTGAAAATTAAAAATATAAAAATTATGATCAAAATTAAATTTCCGAAATCGATTTAAAAACAATTTCATCTTATTCCTTGTCGGTTTCTGATTCCAAAAACATATAGATATGGTATGTTTGGATTAAAAACACGCTCAGAAAGTTAAAACGAATAGAGGTACAGAAAAGCGTGCTGTGCACCACAGCGAAACCACTACCGCGCTGAACAGGCTCGTCAGTTTCACTCCGTTTTGCACAAGCGGCGGACTACGGTCATTGTGAAAAAATGCAGTGCGTTCAGTTTCATTCTGTGAGTTCCACAGCTTGACTAAATGTAGTAATTTCGCCTTACGCGACTTGTTTTCTCTCTTTTTTGTATCTCTCATTTAAATTAACAAGAATTACGACCATGCTGACTTTGCCTTGTTACACCGGAACATGTGATGCATAAACACGCTTAATCATAATTATGCGCATTGTACATTTTAAGCTCCTTTTAAATCATGCAACATCAGCATAATTTACTGCGTTTGCCGAAAGTTCCGGGGTAAAAAAGAATATAGAAATCCCCGTCTGAGAAATAAACAGTCTGAATTTGAACGCAGAAAATTAAAAGAAGTCGTGACGATCAATCATGACGTTAACCTGATACATCAACCTAACAGTCAAAAAGACTTAACTTGACAAGTCTCCTGGCCTTTAAAGATCAGGGGAGCAAAGAATATATGGAAAGCGAAGGGAAAAGAAAAATAATCTTCAATTTATTTCTTGATAAAGCGTGACAGCGTTTGGGTAAACCCGATATAAGTCGCACCACACACTTTCGAGTAACTTAAATTAAAAATTCTTTAATTACGAAATTCTGTTTTTACTTGTGTGTGTGTGTGTGTGTGTGTGTGTGTGTGTGTGTGTGTGTGTGTGTGTGTGTGTGTGTGTGTGTGTGTGTGTGTATGTGTTTATGGTGGGATAGCTCGACTCCCGCGCGAAATTTAGCGTTTTACTTGGACTCATAATTTTAATTCGACGTCCAAATAAAACACGTCTTCAAAATCACTCCAAAATAATTATGAAGGCTTGAAATAATGTGTAATACATATAAATAATTGAATTTGCCTACATTTTCACAATTTAGCAAAATGTCGGGATATAACACACATTGTGTTACATTTTGTGTTTTGTGTTTGTCCGGATACAACCTGAGTAACAATCCCTGTTCACACACACTTTTTTTTCGCAGTTTAACATAATATGAGGTTGTTTTATTACTATGACATGAGCAAGTTGCTTTTTAACTATATTTTGAATTTAGAACAGCTAGATTTTAAATTAAAACTAATATTTTTGTTGTTTTTATGTTTGCTGACATATATTGGATTTTATGCTTTTGTATCAGTCAGGTTTTGTAAATCAAGCTCAGTTTTTAGAAAAAAAATCTTCTCTTAGAACTTTGATATTAAAAAAAAGTAAATGTTGTGGTAGTAGTGGTTTTTGTTGTTTATTTTGTCCTCCAAGGCTCCATATTCCTTCAAAATACATGTATTATCATTCTGCTACTATGTTGTGCTGGTTTCGTGTCTAACTTACACCAAAAAATGTAAGTAACCTGTACTTTTTTTTTTAAACACTTTTGCCTTTATATCACCCCCTAGCCTGTGTATGCTACAGTGGAACCCCTGTCTCAAGACTTTATTTTAAAACATAAGGTCATAACATTTATCATATATTCGGGATCAGCTCGTTACTCCCCCGGCTCTTTCTTTCTTTCTTTATTTGGTGTTTAACGTCGTTTTCAACCAAGAAGGTTATATCGCGACGGGGAAAGGGAGATCAAACACCTCAGAGCTGGAACATTTCGTTTTTGCCGCATAACATGAAGATTTCACCACTTTGATGCATCCACTGATAGGAAGTGTTAAATATATGCTATTCTATCATCAGGAGTACATATTTCATCTATACGGGCCTTATATTGTCCGTTTTGCGAATTGCGTCAGAGCTGGAACAAACCTAAGCTCCGCCCATTTTGCTATTGCTCAGAGCTGGCACATCGATTAAACTAGTTAATTAATTTTGAGAGAAATCTAGAAGCAATCTGAAAAATGTTTTGACGCCAAAACATTGCTTTTACATTGGCCCAGCTCCCCATTAGGGTTTGGGTGTTCTGTGTTAGTCTGTATCGAGCATAACCCCGAACATGCGCACAAATCTCCACTTTTTGACATAAATGATCAATTATTGCGATATATATACTGAAAGGCATACATTCTGCAAATAGTGCATTGAACGATTTTGCTCTCAAACGAAAATCAGATTGAACCTGTAATTTGTAGTTGACATCTTAAGTGTCGGAGCAAATGTTTCACGCTGTCAGCGTGCGCTTTGCAGTATTGCTGATCCAGCCACAGCTCACTGTGCTAATAAAGACAATGGGCTGAACGGGAGACAATAACGTAACAAAGATAGTGTGTGGCCCTATAAAATGCATCTGGCTGTTTGGCGGTATCAGATATCGCAATCATGCCACGACTTGATGAAGGAGAGAGACAGCAAGCGATTGGGATGCTTAGAGCTGGCCAAAGCATTGAACGTGATGAACACTGAACGTTTTCCGAAATCATTGCGCTTGGACTCAGTCACTTTTTTTGAAAAATTGTCATTTCATGATGTTTTATTCAAAATCAATAAAGCCAAGGTTTATAAACACTAAAATGGCCAATAAATAAAATATTCAAACATTGAAAACATTCACCACTGAGTTGATTTTTTGTGATTTTTTAAAGTTCAGTTTGCGGAATTTATGCCTCTCGGTATATATATATATATATATATTCATTGTAGCATCTAGTTGCCTACATTTGGTAATACCCAAAGCATTTGTGAACGTTTCAAACCAAAAAGTATAGTGGAACTCTGCTTTAGACACCTAGTCTTTTCATGCTCAAAAAAAAAACCTTCCCCTACCCTACCTCCCCGGTTTTGTAAAGAAAATCTGGCCTGAAGTCTTTTCATGCGCAAAAAACCCACAAAAACAAAAACATTCTAAGCTTTCTGTCTGTGGCGGTTTGTAATTTGAATAACGACATCCAATAAAGTCTACCAATTACGTAATTCCTTTCTAAGCTCTCTGTCTCTGACGGATACATTTGAATAACGACATCCAATAAAGTCTACCAACAGCTGCGAAAACTTTTAAGAAACTTGAAACTCATCAAAAGGAATGAGTTGCACCTTGGGTCATTTCGGTCCTGAATTTCCCGACCTGAGCCAGGCAAAGCAGGAAAACAATACAACGTAATTCCTTTCTAAGCTTTCTGTCTCTGACGGATTGCATTTGAATAACGACATCCAATAAAGTCTACCAATTACGTAATTCCTTTTTAAGCTCTCTGTCTCTGACGGATACATATGAATAACGACATCCAATAAAGTCTACCAACAGCTGCGAAAACTTTTATAAGAAACTTGAAACTCATCAAAAGGAATGAGTTGCACCTTGGGTCATTTTGGTCCTGAATTTCCCGACCTGAGCCAGGCAAAGCAGGAAAACAATACAACGTAATTCCTTTCTAAGCTTTCTGTCTCTGACGGATTGCATTTGAATAACGACATCCAATAAAGGCTACCAACTATCAGCTGCGGAGACATTTGTCTCAAAAAAATACGCCGAGAGGCGTTAAAGTTCCCCTTGGTTTGTCCCTGTCAAAAAAAATAATTTGGGATTACTGGTAGCTTTTTTGTACTACCACGCATATGTAACGCCATTTTCATAAAGTTGATAGTATTTACAGCTTTCCGGTCATATGTCCGCCTATCACTCACTTTTAGGTGGCAGATGTCCAGATATAACACGTGTTTCAGAATCTCTATTTTTGGGTGTGTAACTTTCAATAATTAGTGGGTTGTTTTTTTTAAATCTCAAAAAGTATTCTTAAAGTCTAACACATGTTTACACTCGCACTCCGTGTCTGTAGCTTTAGAAATAAACAAGTCCAGATATAACACATATTTCTTTGCAGCAAATGTCCAGATATTCCCCCCTTAGACACGTATGTGTGTGTGTGTGTGTGTGTGTGTGTGTGTGTGTGTGTGTGTGTGTGTGTGTGTGTCTGTGTGTGTGCGTGCATGAGTGCGGAGTGCGTGCGTGTGTTGTGTGTGTGTGTGTGTGTGTGTGTCTCTGTGAGTGTGTGTGTGTGTGTGTGTGTGTGTGTGTGTGTGTCAGTGTCTGTGTCTTAGCCTGTGTGTGTGCGTGCATGGTTGCGTGTGTGTGTGTGTGTGTGTGTGCGTGCGTGTGTGTGTGCGTGCGTGCGTTCGTGTGTGTGTTCGTGTGTGTGTGTGTTTGACTTTTATTGCGTTGATGTTTGTTAAACCCTCAATACAACCCGAAGGTAATTTTCTTTTCTCTCCCCCCCCCCCTCCTACCATACAAATGCATCTTTGTGTCTGTGTGTCCACAAGAGTGTAACTTCAGAATACACTTTTGACGTATATCGTCATGCAAAAGCTGGGGACATGTAGTCAGGGATACATGCATGCAACCGCTGTATATTAATTTGACTCGTTGAAATTGTTATTCAACAGCCGTACTGTGGCCCACTGTAAACACCACTGAGACACAGGGGCGGCTATTCCAAATTATTCTAAAGATCATGTTTTACAGTTTAGGAATGTTTGGTCTGCCTTGAGAAAGCTATTTATAAAATGTTATTAAGCAGGACAACGTATGCTAAAGATCTGAGACGCCAGACAGACAAGATGCCTGAGGCGAAAGACGAATGACCATGATCTTTTAAACCACATAAAAAAGGCGGGTAAAATATTTCATGTTTCACGTGTTTTATGCTAGGGATTTTCAAGGGCGAAAAAAGGATGAGAGTTGGGACAAAGATTGATAGAAATCGTATTCGTGACTACACTGTTCCACTTTTGAACCCGCCTTTTGTGACCAGTTGTGAACATTGTGTGAGATACTGAGCGAGTTTTAGCGTCAACTAAGGTGACTCGAGTCGAACCGGAGGTCGCAAAAACTCGGTCCGGTACGACTGGAGTGACGTCACCGGTTAACCAACTTTCAACCTTGCTTCCTGCGTAGGGTCTCTCCAGTTCCAAGATGGCTGCCAAGGCGAGGTGAGAAACTTCTGCAAATATTTTTTGACAAAGTTACGGATTGTGAGAAGACATTTGTTGTAAATCACTTAGCCTTTCAAAAATTAAGGATACTGGGTTGGATACTGTCTTGGTTTTAATGCATTTTATTTTAGCAGTGATGTTTATTTTGGGAAGAAATGAGGTCAACAGGAGTTTGGGTGCGATTTCGGCTCAAATGTACTTTAGCGCCCTGAACTTTTACCCGGCTGTTTTGCGCTCGATTTTCACGCTCACTTCTTCATTGACGTTCGAATCGATAGTTCGATGTTTTGGCATTACATTCACATCAACAATAAAACAGTACTGCTTGTTCATCATCGTCGTCCATCAACTCTCCACAACAGTAAATCCGTAACGCGCTTGTCGCCATCTTGTTGCAAGGGACGCGACTGGACACAACCCAACAGCGTTTCCGCGAAGAAAAAAACCAGACATGCGCAGTGACCCTACCGTAGCTCAACCCTGTTCCTCGCGAAAACTCGCTCACTATATAATTCTACCAGTAAAAGTAACACATATGATATTAGCAAGATCTAGATCAGCACTTTTTAGGACGTGTACGGGAACGTGTACGGGTAACGTCATCACATCTAGTTTTTACGTCACGCGTTTGCCAAGATCTGCAGTCTTGGTGGGAGCAAAACAACGTATGCATTTGGAACATTGGAGGAAAAGTGAGTCACGGGTGACGCAATATCTACACGTACACGTACAGGTCTTTGCTACACGTTCGATCATCTAGAACACTGTAATCACTAACTGGCGTTAATGTGTGCTACTTTTGCTAGTACATGTATAACTATTAAGTATTTCACACAGTGTTCACAATTACTGGTTACAATGCCTCGTGTGACTATTTCGGCAAATATACGATTTCCTGAAATAACGATTGGGTTTGTGTGGTTTGTGGAAGAATTGCTTCCCCTTTTTGTTTTCTTGCTGGTCCACAGAAAGACTGACGCAAGCTACACGCCACATTGTAGGCTTGCCTCAATGTTTCTATGGAAATCTTCTCTTCTTCTTCGTTCATGGGCTTAGACTCCCACGTTCACTCATGTTTTTATCACGAGTGGAATTTTACGTGTATGACCGTTTTTATCCCGCCATTCAGGCAGCATACGCCGATTTCGGGGGAGGCATGCTGGGTATTTTCGTGTTTCTATAACCTAGCGAACTCTGACATGGATTACAGGATCTTTTTCGTGCGCACTTGGTCTTGTACTTGCGTGTACACACGAAGGAGGTCTCAAGCAGGTCTGCACATAAGTTGACGTGGGAGATCGGAAAAATCTCCACTCTTAACCCACCAGGCGGCAGCGACCGGGATTCGAACTCACGACCTCCCGATTAGGAGGCCGATGTCTTACCACCACGCCACTTCGCCCGTCTCTATGGAAATAAATACAAGCAACTCTTCCATAATCCATAACAGAGTTATTTCCGAACATCGTCTACTTGCTGGAAAAAGTCTTAGCAACATTCATGACATGTCAAGCTGTTACCTGTGCATGGTTAGATTACAAACGCGAGCAAATATGCTGAGAGCTCAAATTTCAACTTTATTAATACTTAAAGATAGTGTCTGAAAGCGCAAGCCAAAGGCACACCCTCCAATAAAAACTTTGATCAGTCTATTCCGTATACATCAATTCTTACCAGATGTTAGCAACAATTTGACATCGGAAAAGCAGGTTGGTTGCCCGGAGCTAAAACTGATCAATTTCTTTTGAGGTTCAATCATAAACATGTAAATTGCTATGTCAATTGCAATGTCAATCCATAGACAAATGACAACAGCTGGGCTGAAGCGTTGGTGTGCCTACCCCGGATGGGGTTTTCCAGACTGCGAAATTATGTTTTGGCCCCCCCCAAAAAAATAGTATGTTTACGGTAACCCGACCGACCCTATTTTTTTCGCCCGACCCTAGACTTTTTTTGGCATTGGGGAAAAAAAAAAAAAAAAAAAAAAATTGTTTTTTTTGCAAAATAACGTAAAAATATGGTTTTTTGGAGAAAAAAAAAATCCCGACCAACCGACACTATTTTTTTGGCCTATGTTACCGTAAACAGACCTTTTTTTGTTGGCCTTATGGCTGTTTGGATGCAGCGCAAGCAAACAGCTGAATTCTGTACGGATAAGCGAGTCCTAGGCCTTGACCTGTATTAAAGGATCAATCATTTTCTGACATCAATGTCTGATATTAACGGATCATTGCACGGCTTGTGCCGGGGGGGGGGGGGGGGGGGGGGGGGGGGCGGAAGCTCAGTCCATGAGTACTGGACTTGTGATCCTAGGGTCGCAGGTTCGAATCCGGGCCGAGACGGACACGGGTCAATTTTATGTGCAGACTCAGAGACGGTATCCATGTTCCACCCCCGTGTCACCACTGTGGCACGTAAAAGACATCGGTCATTCTGCCATAAGCACAGGTGGCTGATTACACCTAAATATGCATTCGCCTGGGTAGCGCCACTCTGTTGCAGCTAGCTTTCCACTGGGAGAAAGTGACCCGAATTTCCCAGTGATGGAACAATAAAGTAAAGAAAATGAAAAAGAAAATGTTACAAAGAGTTACGAATGGATTGGAAAATGTGTTCTCTATTTCAACTTATATAATTTATATGAAGTCATTTTCAAACGAACTTTCCAAGAGCATTGTAGTCTGTCGGTGATCGTGACCTTACGATCATTTTTTGTCTTCTCTGCTGCAATGCCAATGACGAAATCGCCGAGACTAACATTTTTGTGGACATTCTTTGTCATTTCCTCGGGAGACTTACACAAGAAGTGACAGGACTTTTGCGTGACGTCAGTAGTCGCAGTAATGACGTCTTTTCAAACTTAGACTTCGAACTTTTAACGTCAGAGATTTCACGGTACATCGGAGGGTAAAGAATAGAATGATGTCTTGGTTTGTGCAATCGATGTCGTTTCTCATTAAACTACCGAACATACAACATAGTTAACACTTACCCCTATAAAGGGTGTCTTATCACTCTAATTAACGGTGCAGGGCTTAGTCAGTATTATTCTGGCTCAGATGCCTACTATATAACCCCAAATCCTGACGTCTACAAAATCTTCTTACATCATCTGAACTTTTTGGTGTAAACTAAAGTATATAATATAAAATAAGTTTAGATAGAGCGCTCGTGCTGGTCGAGACTACTCAAGAAACATTCAAGAAAGTGCGACATGGTAGCAACTCAGAAACACAACCTCAGGAAAACTTGAGCGAAACACAAAAACGACTAGTTCATGTACGCAACATAAAGAGACGCGCTACACACATTTTCAAGTCTTTATGCAAACTAAAACATCGCAACAGACCAAAACGAGAACAACAACAACAGTTTTTAGTCAGGTCGTCATTTCCCGATTTTGACCTTAACCCCTCAAAAAATACCTCGGAGAATGTTTTGACTGTTTTGAACTCTGTGATGTCTGTAGATTACAGATCCGACGGATGACACTCTGTCATCCTTGGGCATTTTGATGTATTCAAGATGGCGGACAAGATGGATTCCAGACTGCAAAATAGTCGAAACTGCATGCTATAAACTAGCAGAACTGTATTTATTTATGTTTTTCGGGAGATAAAACGGGAGTTAATATGCATAACAACAGTTACATGATTAGCAGACACTATAACCCGAATGGCTGGTCTGTTGAGGGACCGTTAAAACTGGTTGACGGAGCAGGATGATATAGTTAGTTTTAGCAATATATTTTTTTCAGTTACAGCTAATGGTTTAAGCTTATATGTGTTGTGGGCTTTGATTACTGTTGCACTTTGCTTGACCTTCATCGCATTTCAAGGTCATATGAATGTCAAATGTTCATTCAAATGATAAAGGATTATACTATTTTTGAAGATAAAATGACGAAATGTCTTCGTAAAACTTGCCATGAATAAAAACGTTCACCAACACTGAAGGTCACACGTTTTCAAGGTCAAACAATTTCAAGGTCATATATTTTAATGTCTGCAAAACCATCCCTTAGCACGTGCATCACTACAAAGATCACTGTCAAGAAGACGAAGCTGAGATTGTATGGCAATGTAACAAGAACAGGCGGGCTCTCCAAGACCATCTTACAGGGTATGGTGCGCGGAAAGAGAAGATAGAGAAGACAAATGAACAGAGGGACAGATATCATTACAGAGTGGATTGGGAAATGTTTTGCAACTTCCCAAAAATTGCTCACAGCCGCCAGAGGTGGAGACAGCTTATGAAGCGCTCGTCGTTGAAGTGGCCCTACCATCCTGGTGGGTTCCAGAATCAATGAGTGACTTGGTCGGTGAGCAAGCAGATAACAACTTAATCCTGGAAAAGTGGCTGTAATACCCAGAATAACTTAAAGTTATCTTGTGCTCTTTAAAAAAAAAAAAGATCTAGTCAGGTGAGGAATGTATACATCAGACGAAAGGCCTTGTAAGGTGTCATAGAGCCAAGCGATTGACACCATATACACAGTGTTGTGTCAGTTAGTGACGCCCCGAGGAGGTGTATTAGGCGTCATGTCAAGAGGCTAAACCTGATGTACCATGTCTCATGTATACAAAAGACCTCTATCTCATAACGTAAAGGTCATGGCGACGAACCAGGGATACTGGTTAGTATGCACTTTACCTCGCCGATGACCACACAGGATGATGTGTAGTTTACCACTCCAGATGACCTGGCGGGATGACCACGCTGGTTTACCACACAAGATGACATGGTCATGCAGTGAGTTTTCAGTTTGAGGGCAGCCACCATCGATCCTTTTTTCAATTGCCGAAATGGTAGCGGATGACTATGCCTGATGACCAATAAATGACCACGCCCGATGATTACGCAGGATGTCATGTAGATTACCAGTACGGGTGACCGGTGAGAATTGCCAGTGCGGATGACCAGTGTGGATGACCTGTGCAGATGACCATGAAGGATGACCAGTGCGGGTGACCGGTGAGAATTGCCAGTGCGGATGACCAGTGTGGATGACCTGTGCAGATGACCATGAAGGATGACCAGTGCAGATGACCAGTGCGGATTACCGGTGCGGATTACCGGTGCGGATGTCCAGTGCAGATGATCATGAAACATGACCAGTGCGGATGACGAGTGCGGATGATTAGTGCGGATGACCAGTGCAGATTATCATGGACGATGACTAGTGCAGATGACCAGTACAGATGATCATGAAGGATGACCTGTGCGGATGACCAGTGCAGATGATCATGAAGGATGAATAGTGCGGATGGCCGATGCGGATGATCACAAAAGGATGACCGCAAATGATGACCAGTGCACGTGTGGATGACCGATCCAGATGACCAGTGCTGGTGACCGGTGAAGGTGACTGTTGCACATACCCAGTGCGGATGACTACGATGGATGACCAGTGCGGATTTGTGCAATTTCCAAGGAGTAGACATCGACATAAGATGGCACACGCACATTGACCGACTGCGCAACCACAGCATGCTGTTGCACATGGTAAATTTCTCCACAGCCACACTTCAAAATTAGCATGGCTTCAGTTGGTGTAGGTTCTACTCCAGGCGGTTTTCTGCCCATCCTACAACCACCCAGAGTCAACCGGATCAAGATTTGGAAGATCCCCGTAGAATTGCAATACAGCCCTTTTCAGATGGACGTTCAGCAATGGGCTGATGTGGGCAGTAGTTTTTGATTTATGTGGACTGGTGCTTGGAGGTTCTAGCTAGCCAGGTTTCATATCTCTCACGTGATATGTTGTTTGAGATTTTACACCTGTAGCACTCGCTTACAAACTGCGACATTTGCTGAAAGACTTCACCGATTTTCACGCATGGATCTTCTGCAGAGAAATTAAGCACTCCTACGAACACACTGGTTAATGAACAGCTGTCACCAGATGGCATACGCTTCCATCTAAAATAGCTCTATCGTCTGGTAAACAATCAAATCGGAGAAAACTAGTCTCTCACGATGTTCTTTGATCATCGCCCGCCATTTTGTAAGATCAATTTACAAGTTTTATCTTCGACAGTGAAACCTGTGCTTTGGAACACCATACGTACTAATCACAAGTCCACGAATAACACAGGTTTCACATCTTCTCAGCCTGGATGTAATCATACACACTCATGTGCAAATTGTTTCCATTTAGCAGAATGAAACACGTCAAATGCCTTTGTTTTTTGTCTTGGAAGAGGAGCTCAAGTACGGACACGGACAACACTACAGGCCATACTGTACGTGTCGTCATATTACTCATTACGTTTTCCCGACGTCATGAAGTTATGACGCCATTCTAGCCCTTTTTTCTATGGAATGCCTTTTGTGTCTAAACAAAAAAATCAACATTTGCTAATTTTCCTATAATTAATTTTGTCTCAATTTGCCCAAGGATTTAAAGATGTCATCCTGCGGATTTGTAAACTTCAGGAGTTAAACTACCCAAAACCATTAAAACATTTTCCGAGGTATTTTTCAAGGGGTTATTGCCCTGCCGTAAGGACTATTTTGCAGAAGAGAAGACTGGATCATCTATAACAGTAGATACCACTTATAGTCCTTGCGGCAGGGCAATAACCCCTTGAAAAATACCTCGGAAAATGTTTTAATGGTTTTGGGTAGTTTAACTCCTGAAGTTTACAAATCCGCAGGATGACATCTTTAAATCCTTGGGCAAATTGAGATAAAATTAATTATAGAAAAATTAGCAAATGTTGATTTTTTTGTTTTGACACAAAAGGCATTCCATAGAAAAAAGGGCTAGAATGGCGTCATAACTTCATGACGTCGGGAAAACGTAATGAGTAATATGACGACACGTACAGCATGGCCTGTAGTGTTGTCCGTGTCCGTACTTGAGCTCCTCTTCCAAGACAAAAAACAAAGGCATTTGACGTGTTTCATTCTGCTAAATGGAAACAATTTACACATGAGTGTGCATGGAATTACATCCAGGCTGAGAAGATGTGAAACCTGTGTTATTCGTGGACTTGCGATTAGTGCGTATGGTGTTCCAAAGCACAGGTTTCACTGTCGAAGATAAAACTTGTAAATTGATCTTACAAAATGGCGGGCGATGATCAAAGAACATCGTGAGAGACTAGTTTTCTCCGATTTGATTGTTTACCAGACGATAGAGCTAATTTAGATGGAAGCGTATGCCATCTGGTGACAGCTGTTCATTAACCAGTGTGTTCGTAGGAGTGCTTGATTTCTCTGCAGAAGATCCATGCGTGAAAATCGGTGAAGTCTTTCAGCAAATGTCGCAGTTTGTAAGCGAGTGCTACAGGTGCACAATCTCAAACAACATATCACGTGAGAGATATGAAACCTGGCTAGCTAGAACCTCCAAGCACCAGTCCACGTAAATCAAAAACTACCGCCCACATCAGCCCATTTCTGAACGTCCATCTGAAAAGGGCTGTAATTGCAATTCTACGGGGATCTTCCAAATCTTGATCCAGTTGACGTCGTGTGGTTGTAGGATGGGCAGAAAACCGCCTGGAGTAGAACCTACACCAACTGAAGTCATGCTAATTTTGAAGTGTGGCTGTGGAGAAATTTACCATGTGCAACAGCATGCTGTGGTTGCGCAGTCGGTCAATATGCGTGTGCCATCTTATGTCGATGTCTACTCCTTGGAAATTGCACAAATCCGCACTGGTCATCCATCGTAGTCATCCGCACTGGGCATGTGCAACAGTCACCTTCACCGGTCACCCGCACTGGTCATCTGGATCGGTCATCCAAACTGGTCATCCTTTGCGGTCATCTGCACTGGTCATCCTTTTGTGATCATCCGCATCGGTCATCCGCACTATTCATCCTTCATGATCATCTGCACTGGTCATTCGCACAGGTCATCCTTCATGATAATCTGCACTGGTCATCCGCACAGGTCATCCTTCATGATCATCTGCACTGGTCATCTGCACTAGTCATCGTTCATGATAATCTGCACTGGTCATCCGCACTAATCATCCGCACCCGTCATCCGCACTGGTCATTTTTCATGATCATCTGCATTGGACATCCGCACCGGTAATCCGCACTGGTTATCTGCACTGGTCATCCTTCATGGTCATCTGCACAGGTCATCCACACTGGTCATCCGCACTGGCAATTCTCACCGGTCACCCGTACTGGTAATCTACATGACATCCAGCGTAATCATCGGGCTTTGTCATTTATTGGTCATCAGGCATAGTCATCCGCTACCATTTTGGCAATTGAAAAAAGGATCGATGGTGGCTGCCCTCAAACTGAAAACTCACTGCATGACCATGTCATCTTGTGTGGTAAACCAGCGTGGTCATCCCGCCTGGTCATCTGGAGTGGTAAACTACACATCATCCTGTGTGGTCATCGGCGAGGTAAACCAGTATCCCTGGTTCGTCGCCATGACCTTTACGTTATGAGATAGAGGTCTTTTGTATGTGAGACATGGTACATCAGGTTTAGCCTCTTGACATGACGCCTAATCCACCTCCTCGGGGCGTCACTAACTGACACAACACTGTGTATATGGTGTCAAAAGGGATTTCATATGCCGAATCGCTTGGCGCTGTGACACCTTACAAGGCCTTTCGTCTGATGTATACATTCCTCACCTGACTAGATCTTCGATCACAAGATAACTTTAAGTTATTCTGGGTATTACAGCCACTTTTTCAGGATTTAAGTTGTTATCTGCTTGCTCACCGACCAAGTCACTCATTGATCGATTCTGGAACCCACCAGGATGGTAGGGTCACTTCAACGACGAGCGCTTCATAAGCGGTCTCCACCTCTGGCGGCTGTGAGCAATTTTTGGGAAGATGCAAAACATTTCCCAATCCACTCTGTAATGATATCTGTCCCTCTGTTCATTTGTCTTTGATATCTTCTCTTTCCGCGCACCATACCCTGTAAGATGGTCTTGGAGAGCCCGCCTGTTCTTCTTACATGGCCATACAATCTCAGCTTCGTCTTCTTGACAGTGATCTGTGTAGTGATGCACGTGCTAAGTGATGGTTTTGCAGACATTAAAATATATGACCTTGAAAACGTGTGACCTTCAGTGTTGGCGAACGTTTTTATTCATGGCAAGTTTTAAGAAGATGAACACATTTCGTCATTTTATCTTCAAAAATAGTATAATCCTTTATCATTTGAATGAACATTTGACATTCATATGACCTTGAAATGCGATGAAGGTCAAGCAAAGTGCAACAGTAATCAAAGCCCACAACACATATAAGCTTAAACCATTAGCTGTAACTGAAAAAATATATTGCTAAAACTAACTATATCATCATGCTCCGTTAACCAGTTTTAACGGTCCCTCAACAGACTAGCCATTCAGGTTATAGTGTCTGCTAATCATGTAACTGTTGTTATGCATATTAACTCCCGTTTTATCTCCCGGAAAACATAAATAAATACAGTTCTGCTAGTTTATAGCATGCAGTTTCGACTATTTTGCAGTCTGGAATCCATCTTGTCCGCCATCTTGAATACATCAAAATGCCCAAGGATGACAGGGTGTCATCCGTCGGATCTGTAATCTACAGACATCACAGAGTTCAAAACAGTCAAAACATTCTCCGAGGTATTTTTTGAGGGGTTAAGGTCAAAATCGGGAAATGACGACCTGACTAAATATATGTTGGTTTAGGGTAACGTGACCGAAAAAGATAGGGTCGGTAGGTCGGCTTTTTGTTATTTTTAACTTTATTTGGTTTTAATTTAAAATTTTGTCAATTTTAAAGGAGGTTACTTCGCAAAATGGTTCGCTAAAATGTGCCAAAGTTTTTTTGGTTTTTTTTATGAAAAAAACCGTTTTAGGGTCGGCGGGAAAAAAATAGGGTCGGTCGGGCTACCCTAAACCAACATATATTTTTATTTGGCCTTACGGGAGAAGGGGACTGGTGGGGAAACGCCCTACTTGTAAGCACGTATTTCTTTCAAGTAGTTTGTACTTTACACCATTTTCTGGTAAGCTTACTGGAAAACAAGTCATTTAATTGTATCGCAACGTGACCTTGAGACAGCCCTTACCTTTTTTGCTTTTTCTTGTTGTCCTGAAGAAGCCTCCATGGGCGAAAATGTGACTCTGTCTTTGTGTGTGCTGTCCTTGTGTTGGTGAGTACCGATTTCTTTTGTTTTTCAAATTTGTTTATCTCACCGAGAGTAATCTTATTGTTTAGAAAGTCGTTACTGTCATCATCATTACACCGGCACGGTTGGCCTAGTGGGGATGTTGCAATAATCATGTCAGTATTAGACATTAGAGCCTAAATGATTAGTCTGCTTGACATGTACTGTTTATGTGCCTTCTGGCTCCAAGTTACCCCTACGCCCGTCCTCTTCCCCCCCTCCCCCTACCACTGCAACCACGCCACACCCCACCCCTGCCTCCCATACTTCACTAACCCCACCGTCATTTAAAATTTACCCCCACCTCCCCTGCTCTCCCCATGTCACCTCCCCCAAGCCCTGCGGGGTGGCGAAAAAGCCATGCACTAATCTTAAACACATACACACACACACACACCACACACACACTCACACACACACACTCACACACACACACACACACACACACACACACACACACACACACACACACACACACAAACACCTTATGTGTTTGTAAGGACCTAGATGTTACAAATAACGGTCTTGTCCGAATTTTTCTATCAAACGTGTTACGCGCTTGTACAACATACCAGACATACCCGGGCCTGGTACACAGTTCACTGTTGCGTATATATACATGTATGTTTATGCGGTCTGCAAAATTGAAACCGGTGTAACACCTCGTTCTGTTCCTCACCTGGCAATGTCCCCCGGGGGACACTTCGGTAATCTAAACTGTCCTCCCGGGGATCTATTTCAGTATCGCCAAATCTGTCCGCCAGAGGGCACTTGTATGTTGGTAACAGAACGGGCTATTGCACGGATTGCGTACATGTATAAGTAAATTAACGGGACTTGCTGTGGTGGTACCAGATTTACACTTGTTTTTGTGGTGGTTAGTTTTGACTAAATGTTTTAACATAGAGGAGGAATCGAGACGAGGGTCGTGGTGTATGTGTGTGTCTGTGTCTGTGCGTGTGTGTGTGTAGAGCGATTCAGACCAAACTACTGGACCGATCTTTATGAAATTTTACATGAGAGTTCCTGGGAATGATATCCCCGGATGTTTTATTCTTTTTTTCGATAAATACCTTTGATGACGTCATACCCGGCTTTTTGTAAAAGTTGAGGCGGCACTGTCACACCCTCATTTTTCAATCAAATTGATAGAAATTTTGGCCAAGCAATCTTCGACAAAGGCCGGACTTCGGTATTGCATTTCAGCTTGGTGGCTTAAAAATTAATTAATGACTTTGGTCATTACAAATCTGAAAATTGTAAAAAAAATATTTGTTTTATAAAACGATCCAAATTTACGTGCATCTCATTCTTCATCATTTTCTGATTCCAAAAACATATAAATATGTTATATTTGGATTAAAAAGAAGCTCTGAAAATTGAAAATATAAAAATTATGATCAAAATTAAATTTTCGAAATCAATTTAAAAACGCTTTCATCTTATTCCTTGTCGGTTCCTGATTCCAAAAACATATAGATATGATATGTTTGGATTAAAAACACGCTCAGAAAGTTAAAACGAAGAGAGGTACAGAAAAGCGTGCTATCCTTCTCAGCGCAACTACTACCCAGCTCTTCTTGTCAATTTCACTGCCTTTGCCACGATCGGTGGACTGACGATGCTACGAGTATACGGTCATGCTGAAAAATTGCATTGCGTTCAGTTTCATTCTGTGAGTTCGACAGCTTGACTAGTTGCTGCTCTTCAGGTTTTGTCCATTCAAAGGGGAGTCCGGATATTGGATTGAGGGAGTGTGTAAGTGAGTGGGTGTGTTCATGTTTGTGCATATTTGTTTAATTATGTCTCTCTGTTTGTCTGTTTGTTTGTCTGTCTGTCTGACTGCATGTCTATCTGTCTGTCTGTCTCTCTATTTCTCTGTCTCTCCGTGTGTGTGAGTGTGTGTGTGTGTGTGTGTGTATATATGTGTGTGTGTGTGTGTGTGTGTGTAGTGTGTGTGTGTGTGTGTGTGTGTGTGTGTGTGTGTGTGTCTCTCTCTCTCTCTCTCTCTTTTGTGAACGATGGATTTGTGTGTGTGTGTTTGTGTGTGTGTGTTTGTGTATGTGTGTGTGTGTGTGTGTGTGTGTGTGTATGTGTACCCATGTTTCCACAGGTTTGGTTGCCTAAATCACCATAAGGCAACCATCCACACGTGGATGGCAACCTAAACTCTGGATGGCAACCTAATTGTGTGGATGGTCGCTTCATTTAACACCGTTAAATTGACTTTTTTGACGGAAAGAATGTCATAACAATGTTAAACTCTGGATGGCAACCTAATTGTGTGGATGGTCGCTTCATTTAACACCGTTAAATTGACTTTTTTGACGGAAAGAATGTCATAACAATGTTCAAAATGACATTCTTTCCGTCCTCTATAGGCGACGAAATAGGTCAAATTTTGTGCATTTTTTAGTGCAAAATTCTTCGATGCCGGAGCGAGTACTGCACCCAGTGCTGTTGTAGTGCAAGTGCACTAGAAAGGCACTACACCCAGTGCCGCCTCTTAGGTAACCATCCACACTTTAGGTGCGTGTGTGTGTGTGTGTGTGTGTGTGTAAAGCGATGTACAGAAAACTACTTGACACAGATCTTCTTCTTATTACGTGTACTATTTTTTCTCTCTTTTGTTTATTCACTTTTGATTAACTTTGTTTTGGTTGCAAGTTTGGCAGACTAACGCAAAGTCGTAATAGCTATATACAGGACCAAGAGTTGATCTTACTCAACCCATGTCCAATGCCAAGGCTACAGGAAGTATGTGAAAGGTCTTTCTATAGGTTATGCTGTGTTTACAGTTGGTGAAGTCTTGACTGAACGTTTTCAGGTAGACCGGGAACCGACAACGTGTGTGTGTATGTGTGTGTGTGTGTGTGTGTGTGTGTGTGTGTGTGTGTGTGTGTGTGTGTGAGTGTGTGTGTGTGTGTGTATGGGTGAGTGTGTTAGTATTAGTGTTAGTGTGTGCGTGTGTGTGACTGTGTGTGTGTGTGTGTGTGTGTGTGTGTGTGTGTGTGTGTGTGTGTGTGTGTGTGTGTGTGTGTGTGTTTTAGTGTAGTCTTTGGTGTCGTCATGTCCGGTTGTTAGTGAAAGTAGAGGCGGCGCTGTCACAACCTCATTTTTCAACCAAATTGGTTGAAAGTTTGGTCAAGCAATCATTCCGACTCGAAAGCTTCAAAATAATTAGTTTGTTCCTTTAAAGTTGTCATTAAAATCGAAAGTTCCCAAACATGATGACGAAAATGATGAATGAACGAACAAAATAATCGCGTTTTTTTTTCTTATCAAATTTTGAATCCAAACATATTTTGATATGTCATGTTTACTCTGAAAATGTGCTAAGAAATAAAAACAAATAGGTTAGTTAGGTACATGGACTGCGTTCATATGGTTCGCGGAGACGAGCGTGGCCCGTCTCGGTCTTCGGCTAGCCAAGTCGAGGTGAAGACGAATTTGTAATGTTGATCTTTCGGTTTCAGGCAACATATTGAATCTTTTTTTCTTCTTCTCTATTTGGTGTTTAACGTCGTTTTCAACCACGAAGGTTATATCGCGACGGGGAAAGGGGGGAGATGGGATAGAGCCACTTGTCAATTGTTTCTTGTTCACAAAAGCACTAATCAAAAATTTGCTCCAGGGGCTTGCAACGTAGTACAATGTATTACCTTACTGGGAGAATGCAAGTTTCCAGTACAAATAAATGTTTTGATATCGCTTCACGCGACATGTTTTGTCACGCACTTTGAACAAAAACTATTTACGCTGGCAAGTGTTGCATTTGCGTGTCCTTTTGAAAGGAAAAAGTACAATTCGAGGAAGAATTTGTATGTAACGTATCATGAAGATCCATCCAGAAGTTTTTTTGAAATCGCTCCACACACACACACACACACACACACACACACACACACACACACACACACACACACACACACACACACACACACACACACACACACACACACACACACACTACCACCACCCTCGTCTTGATTCCCCGTCTATGTTAACATATTGAGTCAAAAATAGATTAAATGTATAAAAAGAGATTGGACTAAAGCATGTGTTGCTGTCCATCGTTTGGTCGTATACCCTTAAAACGGCTGTGTTCTTAACTGAAATGTTTAACAGTAAAGCTCTTGGTTCCAAACTTAGAAAACCGATTTTTCATTGAAAAAAAAACAAGTTTTGAACCCGATAAACCCACTCGTGGCGTCTGGTAGTGTACTCAAAAATCTGTGCAGAGGGAATTTGATTGACAATTGCGCATCTATTGAAACAGTGTACCATGCCACAAAGACCCGTGTACGTGGCTTTATCTAATGTCAAAACGCCATGTTTGGTGAAATTAATCTTCAGTGACAACCTCGAGAGACATTTTGAAGAAACTGTTGTTTCCTCTTCTGCATGTCAGTCTTTCCACATGTTTGTCTGGCTGTCTGTCCGTCTGTCTGTTAGTATGTTTGTCTTTTATTTTTGTGTCCCTTTGTTCTGTCTGTCTGTCTGTCTGTCTGTCTGTCTGTCTGTGACTCTCTGTCTCTGACTCTTTCTCTCTCTGTCTCTCTCTCTCTGTCTCTGTTTCTCTCTCTTCTCTCTGTCTCTCTCTCTGTCTCTCTCTGCCTCTCTCTCGCACTCTCTTTCTCTCTCTCTCTCTCTTTCCCTCTATCCCTCTCTCTCTCTCACCCTCTCTCTCTCTCTCTCTGTCACTCTCTCTCTCTCTCTCTCTCTCTCTCTCTCTCTCTCTCTCTCTCTCTCTCTCTCTCTCTCTCTCGTCCGCCTCAAGGAAGAAATTGAGCAACTAAACACAGACTTGCATGAATATGTGCGTGTAATACGAACATTCCTCGAGACTGGAGAAAGACTGTGAATGTCTCTGCCTTTGTGTTGATATAAACAGCATCGTTATTCGCGATCGATCACATTGACATTGGTCTCAGACAAAAGACACTGTCGACTTGGATGTGACCAAGTGGATACTAATTCCGGGTTCGGTTTTCCACCCGGGTTTTTTTTGTACCGTACCTTTGTTACGCGTGATGTGTAATATCCCCATTGCAAGGGGCCTATAGCAATCAAACTTTCGTATTCGTATTCTCTCTCTTGTCCCATTTCTACTTGTGTGAGTTGTTCTTTCCATTTTATTTTTTTCACTTTTTTTCCTTCTAGATTCACTTTTAATCTATGTTGTTGTTGTTGCAAGTTTGACACTCTGACACAAAGTCGTAATAGCTATACAGACCTAACCTGATCCATGTCTAGGCTAATGCTTTGTAAGGGTTTGAGTGATCCACCAGATATAGTGTGTGTCCTTTGTCCTTGTCTCGTTCCCTCTCTGGAGTGTGTGTGTGTGTGTGTGTGTGTGTGTGTGTGTGTGTGTGTGCGTGCCAGTGCGTGTGTGTGTGTGCGTGCGTGCGTGTGTGTGTGTGTGTGTGTGTGGTTGTCGTATCACTATGATTTTTTGTCCAGGGTTATAAACGTGTCCAGCGATTTATATCTTGTAATACACTCCCTATGTTGACGGTCGCCATGTTGACGTCATTGCAACAGAATGAATTTACCTTGATGGCTGAATGGTTGTGTGTGTGTTTCCACATCTTTTTCCTCTCCTTCCCTCTCTCTGTCCTTTGTCCTTATCTCTTTCTCTCTCTTTTCGTCTGTGTGTGCGTGGCCATCTCTGTGTGTGTGTGTGTGTGTGTGTGTGTGTGTGTGTGTGTGTGTGTGTGTGTGTGTGTGTGTGTGTCTCTCTCTCTCTCTCTCGTTCTCTCTTAAACTCTCTCTCTCTCTTTCTTTAACTCTCTCTGTCTCTGTCACTCTCTGTCTCTGTCTTTGTCTCTCTCTCTCTCTTTTTAATCTGTCTCTTTCTCTCTCTTCCTCTCTCTCTCTCTCTCTCTCTCTCTCTCTCTCTCTTCCTCTCTCTCTTTCTTACTTTCTATGATTCACAGTTCCATTGAAAAATGCATTTCCTTTTATTGTGCTTTGTCCGTTCTCCATTTAGTGCGCTATCATGCATACTTGTTTTTGTCAAATTCCAGATTTAAAAATACTGCAGCGTGAGTTGTTATTCTATAAGTATGAATGTAATAGCTGAATATATTACACTCTGTAATTGTTGGACAAAGGGAAAGCTGTGTAGAAGTCCAAAAGACAGGAAATGTCGACTTAAGCCCTGTTAAATTTTGACTTTTAGGTAGAATATTTTGCTTATCCTTTGCTACTGTCCTCAAAAACAAAGGGACGTCAGTGTTCTACCGGCATAATAATAATAATAATAAATGAGCATTTATATAGCGCAACATCATAACTTTACAATTATGCTCTTTGCGCTTGACACATTTAAAATTAAAACACAGTTATACAAGCATTTACATCTACATTCATAGTCAAGAACGCCTAATTAAAAGCATACACCATCAAACATACATTACAAAACATTCTTCCACTAACTAAGTAATAAAAACATGAATAAAATAGGTAGTAAAAAACAAGGAAATACCAGCTGAATACCCTTAATCAAACAGAACATGTTATCAACAATGCTGAAAACAGTCCTAGATGTTTATATACATTATCACTAAAACAACAAATACACTACATGTAGCCTACTGATGGACTGAGAAAACAAAATCAGGGGTTGTATTTCTTGAAGAGGTGCGTTTTAAGTGCTCGTTTGAATGCTTGGGGTGACTGAGAGTGGCGGATGTGAAAGGGGAGAGACATGTGCAGTACTAAGTGAGAGTTATACGGAACTAATCTCCTGGCACCTGAGAGAATAACAAGCATTGAAATGAACAAGCGGCTTTCATCCTCATCTTTTGTACTGACATCATCCGATTGTTTTAATTTTCAGCTCAGGGGTAATATTCCCAATTTTGCAAAGAAAAAAAATCTCAGCATGATGTTTTTCTCAAATTCCATGTCTGTATAGGCCTCGCAATAAAAGCTGGTCCTCCAAGTTGTGCTCATTTTCTTTTTACATTTTGTTTCACCTTATTTTCATAAGTCTAAAATCAAAAGATCCCGGGAAATATCCATTGAGATGACGTTCTGGATTTCGCACTAGCAGTACAATGATAAATGTCTTCTTAATTGTTATTTTCATATGTTGCAATATCTGTTTTATACTTCCAGTGTAAACTAGTCATTTTTTGAGATGTATGAACTTTGAACTTTTTGAACTTCGGATAAGGCGCTATATAAATAAAGAGAATAATAAAAAAAAATTAAAAAAAAATATTAGTTAAGACGACATGTAACAAATCTGACTAACATTACAATGATAAATGTCATTGAAACTGATGTCTTTATAAACTAACTCCTCCGTTTCTTCCATGCTTCCTCTACAAATTAACCATAGGATTACACAGAAATCTAGCTGGACTAACATTTTGAAGCAAAATTAAAATGGGTATATACTTTTTTCGACCGTCTTTGTTAAAGTTTGCTCCAGATAAGCATATCTAAAAAAAAACCGATGTATCGGGAAAAAACGCAGTTTCTGTCTTTTTATGTTGCGTTTTGTTTTGATAATAGATATTGGACTTCAAGTGTGTCCACTTTAAAAATTGGTATGACGTTGTTGCATCATTTCTTTTTGTTTTATTTCTTTCTGCATTTTCCTTTTCCAGATTAAGCATCTCTTTACATACCCGATGCATCTAATAGGCGCAGTTTCTGTCTTTTTACGTTGCGCTTCTTTTTGATAATAGCTGGTGGACTTAAAGTTTGTCCACTTTGCAAATATAAATGACGGGTTGTATTATTATTTGTTTTTGTTGTATTTGTTGTTCATGTTCTTTCTAAGCCTTCCCCAATGCCCCAGCTGTCTCTCACTCAGGCTTTCTTTTTCTTTCTTTCTTGTTTTGTTTGTTTGTTTGTTTGTTTCTTTCATGGTATCTTTGTGCGCGTGCGTGTGTGTGTGTGTGTGTGTGTGTGTGTGTGTGTGTGTGTGTGTGTGTGTGTGTGTGTGTGTGTACTTTTAACATCGTACGCTAAGTTTTGCTTAGTGCTTGGGATCTTGGTGTTATGTCTCAGTTAAATGTATGCTTTGTATGCTTGTTGATTTGTGCTAGTTTATTCTATAATGAATTTGTAAAGCGCCTGGAGCCAATTGATGGGACTCGCGCTATAGAAAAGTTATTTATTATTATTATTATTATTATTATTATTATTATTATTATTATTATTATTATTATTATTCATTCTTTCGTTCTTTCTTGCAAATTGGACAAGGTTTTTTTAAACAACAAAATTTTTTTGATTGCACAGTTCATACGCAAACCGTTAAGAAAATCATGTTTTGATGACGTAAAAGTATCGGAAGGAGGTTAAGCATTTTCATATATAATTAGGGCATCATGTTGGCCTACATAAAAATCGTGACCGATTTTCAGCGGTTGTGGTTGTGTGGTTCGTGGGTGCCTGGGGGGATTTTCACGAACTACTTTTGGAAAATAAAAGTACCAAAGAGTACAAGGACAGGTATTTTACCTTTCCTCTTTCCAAGATTTTGGAGTGGTTTTTATTTTTTTTAATTTTTTTTTATTCCTGTGTATTTAACTTCTTTTCTTTGCCTTTTATTATATGTCTAATCCTATAGTTTTCCAGCGTCTGCTATATATGCAGGGTCATGGAATGAGCATGCTCACCGACTTGCACTTTTCTGTCTCTCATTCTGTCTGTTTGTCTGTTTGCCTGTCATTATGACTGTCTCTCTGTCTCTGTCTGTGTACAGGTCTCTGTCTATGTCTATGCCTACCTAGATGTCTGTCTGTTTGTCTGTGTTAGTCTGTCAGTCTGTCTGTCTGTCGATCTGTTTGTTTGTCTCTCTGTCTGCTTGTCTGTCTCCGTCTGTCGGTATGTCTGTCTATATCTGGGGGCGGGGATATAGCTCAGTTGGTAGCGCGCTGGATTTGTATTCAGTTGGCCGCTGTCAGCGTGAGTTCGATCCCAGGTTCGGCGGAAATTTATTTCAGAGTCAACTTTGTGTGCAGACTCTCTTCGGTGTCCGAACCCTCCCCCCGTGTACACTACATTGGGTGTGCACGTTAAAGATCCCACGATTGACAAAAGGGTCTTTCCTGGCAAAATTGCTGAGCCTAGGCACTGTTAATAATTGTCTACCTATACCCGTGTGACTTGGAATAATAGGCCGTGAAAGGTAAATATGCGCCGAAATGGCTGCAATCTACTGGCCGTATAAAATTTCATCTCACACAGCATCACTGCAGAGCGCCTAGAACTGTACCCACGGAATATGCGCGATATAAGCCTCATTGATTGATTGATTGATTGATTGATTGATTGATTGATTGATTGATTGATTGATCTATCTATCTGTCTGTCCAAGCTTTCCAGTTTCACCAAAGCATCTGTTTTGGCGACTTTGATAGAACAGGATGGCTGACAAAAATGAGAGAGAAAAAAAAGAAAACTGTTGCAGTAAATCCCCAATGGTCTTCTTTCAGACCTCTTTCGGACAAGATGAATGGTGTGTCGTCTATCGTGTGGGTAGCAGTGAATTATACACGAACACTGAACTCGCTGTGTTGTAGCGGCTGGAATATATAGAATGAATTATAGATTGTGTGTGGCGTTATGGATCATTTGAATTACCTTGGTACTTCATTTTTATTTTCATTAATTTATTGTCTCATCGCTGGGATATTCGGATATCCTCACAGTGGAAAGCTAGCAGCAACAGAGTCGCGCTACCCAGGTGTTTGCGTGTTTAGGTGTAATCAGCCACCTGCACTTATGGCAGAATGACCGAGGTCTTTTACGTACCACAGTGGTGACACAGGGGTGGAACATGGCTACCGTGTCAGCGTCTGCGCATTAAAGTTGACCCGTGTTCGTCGTGACCCGTGTTCGCCGAAGAACAACATTGTTCTATTTGTAAGAAGTGTTAATGAAGCTATCATTAACATCAATGCCTCAACAGTTGTTTTATTTGCATAATCATTATGGTGCCATCGTCTCGAACTGATTTCCAGAGAAAAATACGAAAAGAAATCAAAAGCTTCTGAAATCAAGGGGAACATCGTAGTTCCTGAGGTTCACGAATGAGCTATATGGATGTCCTTGAGTGGCGTAGAATGTGTGTTTATTGTGGGTTTTGGTTTTGGTTGGGGAATGCGGGTGGGTTGGAAGGGGAGGTCGGGATGGGGGTACGGAGGATGGGCAAGGGAGGGGGGGGGGGAAGGTTGGAACGATAGTGTGGGCGATGTTGGTTGTGATAGTGTGTGTGCGTGTGCGTGTGTGTGTGTGTATGTGTATGTGTGCGTGTGTGTGTGTGTGTGTGTCTGTGTGTGTGTTTGTTTGTTTGTGTGCGTGCGTGTGTACGTACCGTGCGTGCGTGCGTGTGTGTGTGTTTGTGTGTGTGTGTGTGTGTGTGTGTGCGTGTGTGTTCGTGTGTGTTGGTGTTGACATGGTGGTTGAGGCGAGAGGGGGGGGGGGGGGGGCGAGTGTGTAGGTCAGTAGGACAGGCATGGATGGAGAGGGGAAGGCAGGACATAAAGCGCGTCAACTTGATTAATTATACAAAAGAGGTTCGTTGTCTTAGTCGAGGGCAGGCCAGTGAAGCCAAGCGTTGTGCTAGAATTATGAGTCAAAAGGGTCCCATTGCCGGAGATTAAGTACTTGGAAAACACATGAGTGCAGCTTGTTTAAACAGAGACCCGGATCCAAGGCTTTTTTGTGCACGAACGAAAAAGAACATACAGTAAGCGAATTTTGGCTTAGACTTTTAGAGTTTTCGCTATTAGAGCAAAAAGGTAAAAAAAGGACGAAAGCACAAAGTTAATTCATGTTTGTTTGTTTGTTTGTCTGTTTGTTTGTTAGTTATCCTTAAAACCAAATTTGGGCATTTGCCTTGAGTAGCGTCAAGATTCGGTGGTGGTTGTCTTTTCCGTGCAAACACTGAGCACGCGAATAACTTAAATGTACAGACCTTCTAGCGTAAGCTTAAAGATGATTCTTTTTTGTTTGTTTGTTTGTTTCGTTGTTTGTTTTCTTGTTATTACTAGAACTTACCTTTAGCATTTGTTGTGAGTTAGTGTCATCGTTCAATGGTGGATTTTGTCCGGTGCAAACACTGAGCTCGCGAAAACCTCGTAGGTATAGACCTGTTCGTGTTAGTGATCATGTGCACCTTCACATTATTATCTTTCCAGGCTTTTTACATGCTCATGGAAGAAACAAACCAAGTCGCGTAAAGCGACATCAATACATTCAGGCAATCTGTGGGTCCTACAGGATGCAGCTGAACGCAACACACACAAAAAAAACTAGCTAAAGACTAGTCATGTTGGCAGATGATGCGTGGTACAGCGATTTGTTTGAGAGGCTCTATGCAGACTCCATACCTCTGACTTCAGCCCTCTAGGTTTTCTGTAGAGGTTGCCCCACCCTTGGCTCCTGGCCCGTATGACCTACCCTTGGAGTACTCAGGGGGATAGTAAATCATAGGCTGTCCTAAACCTTGCCCCCGTGACAGCACGTGCTGACACATTGTCTAATAAAACAATCCAAAGAAGTAATTTTGCATAAAACAAATTTCTTGGAGTTTTGAGCTTGTTTTTAATCCGAACACATGTGTTTTATACTTTTGGTTTAAGGAGATGATATCCAATACAATTCAGTCGTTTTTATGGCGTCATCAAAGATGTTCATTGAAATAAATGCTCTTGGGATATCATCTGGGAGAATGGTCAGATAAAGTTTTATGGCCATAAAGTTTATAATGAGAATCTGTCCAATTGCTTTTCGGCAATCGATCTACACATTCGTCTCGATTCACAGTTTATCTGGGGGGAAAAACTCAAAACTTGACTGAATGTACAAATAGCAAAAAGTAACAAATACCAAACATTGGCAGGCTGACTGCTTCGTGCTTAGATTTGAGACTTTTTTCTAATTCTAAAACATCCGCACAATTGCGTACAGTAACTTAAGGAAAATCAGTTCTATCCGCCACTATCTTACCCCCCAAGCCGCTCAAACTCTAGCCTGTTCTCTAGTTCTATCCAGAATAGACTATTGCAACAGCCTGTTCTATGGCTGTGATCAAAAACTTTTCGAGTCACTCCAAAAGGTACAAAACTCTGCCGCCAAATTGATATATCGTTCTAAGAAGTTTGATCATGTCACACCACTTCTTCGTTCCCTTCATTGGCTTCCCGTGTCCGCTCGTATCAGATACAAGCTTGCTTGTATCTGTTTCTCTGCCAAATTTGAAGATGGCCCTAAATACCTCAAGGAACTGCTCGTCACATATGACAATCCCTCTGACTACAACCTCCGCTCACGCGCTGACAGTCGCAAACTGGAAATTCTCGAGCGAAGCTTGCCTTTTTTTGGAGATCGCTCGTTTGCTTCTGCGGCTGCCATTGTCTGGAATTCTCTCCCTTCCTCCGTTCGCCATTCTGCTTCTAAGGACTCCTTCCGCAGTTCCCTTAAAACGCACCTTTTTCGCGAATCCTTGTAAATTGTCCTTGCCATCTTTATAGACTGTTAGAGGTGAAGTTAGATTCGTTGTTTGAATGTGTCTTTTTTGTATAGTTGCTTCAGCTTTGATTGAGCCATAGGGTTGTGTATGAAATTTGCATTTAGTCTTTCTTTTTCTTGCTGAGTGTATGTACAGTCTAGAGAGGAGACGGACATGGTGTGAGCTTGTCCAAGGGGGTATATGAACATCTCAGTGGCAGGGGGATGGAAGCACTTGCTAATGAGTGGGAGTGTGTATGCGCGTGGTGTGCACGAGGATGTATGCACGTGAGTGATATTTGTAAATGTGTATTATGATAATATCACCTTTGTATTTATATTATTGAAATAGTTATATCTCGATGTACAGCGCTAAGAGCATAGTTAAATTTGTGAAGCGGCGCTATATAAGCTATCTTTATTATTATTATTATTAATTAATTCCGCCGACACGGATGCCATTTACGAAATTAATTCATTAAACAAAATCAACTCTGCGGTAGACCCTTGGTTTTCTGTCATGTGTGCAAGTGTAAAACCTGTAGAGATTCGTGATAGGTCACATGCAGTGATCGCTTACACGAAAAGGTCTGTTCCTTCAGAGACCCCGAAATCACAGTTAAAGTGACACGAAAGAACAGGGACACGAAAAGAGAGAAAACAGTGTTTTCTTCATCAGTGCAAACATGAAATCAGAAATGGCGGAAGCACAACATTGACGTTTTTGTTTGATTCTTATAATTAAAGCTTAGGTTTTGGATTTATACGTACCCCTTAACCCCCCCCCCCCCCACTCTCTCTCTCTCTCTCGCTCTCTCTCTCTCTCTCTCTCTCTCTCTCTCTCTCTCTCTCTCTCTCTGTCTCTCTCTCTCTCTCTCGCTTACGCCGATATACGTACACAAAATATGAACAACAAAGTAATTGAAACAGACCGAAACAAACAAGCAAACTAACAAACAAAACAATCAATAAAACGGCAGATTAAACGTCATAATTTATTGGGGAAAACACATTTGCATGGGGTTCTTTGAGCTTATAACAAACGATCAAGCGTTTTGCTTAATCTACTTATGATCATACCTCTGTGTCCTGCCAGGTTTTCCAAGTTATTTTCGGAAGACAAAGTGACACTCGCGTCTGCTTGAGTCTCCGGTAACATGGCACATGATATGCAGGCTGATGTTAAAATTGCCACACGAACACCTTTATTTCCTGAACGATGTCAGACGAAAAGCGGTTAAACACGTCATGTTTGTTTGCGCACGCTATATCAGCGTCGGAGAAGAAATCAATTAAGAAGGTCATGAGCTGTTTGTTGTTTGTGTTCTCACAGAATCATAATCTAATTTCTTAATCTGTGTATCATTCTCAAGCTTGATCAGAAATCAGGTGACTTGTTTTGGGCGAAGACTATTTTGGGAAAAGAAGGGAAGAAAAATGGGTTCAATGACAATGGTCAAAGTTATCCGCTCGGCTGCAGATTGTTCAAACAATGACAACTTTTTCAGTGGCACTAAGTTAAAACGTCAAGGAAGACAGCTGTCCTGGGACTGCAGCGCCCCCTGTCTGTCTGTTTTGACAATCTGACGAAGAGTGAATGCATTGTTTTGCTTCTTTCCTCTTTCATGACCTGAAACTCCAACTTTCACTCATGTTTGTGCACGAGTGGCTTTTTACGTGTACGACCGTTTTCGCCCCGCCATTTAGGCAGCCGTACGCCGCTTTTGGAGGATGCATGATTGGTATTTCTGTGTTTTTATAACCCACCGAACTCTGACATGGATTACAGGATCCGTGCGATGGACATCCATCTTGTGCCAAATGCCCGTGTCATGTCCTGTGCAATACACCTCATCATAAACGTCTGCCGGACACAAGATACACTGACTACTACCTGTCACAGTTGATGTATGGTGCACACCATGAACCACGAAAAAGAGCTGAGCCGACAAAAAACCAAACATGACCGGGTATGCTATACTGAAACGTTGTCAGGGGTGGACGAGGGGGTGGGGTAGCACTTGATGCACGTGCACCCCCCCTCCCCCCTCCAGTTGTAAAAAGGGAGATACAAAATCTGATTCCGTGGCAATGGTTATAAGCTCAGATGGCACCAGGTAGCGCTATTTTCCTACTTGGGACACCCTTTTTTTTCGGGTGGGCAAGTCTCAGGAACGCTTCGATTCACACTTTTAAGTGCATTTCTAAGTGCATCCCCCTTAAAAATCAACCTATCCGGCCCTGGAACTTTGTGCACGTGCAAGAACGTGTATTTATCTTTAGTAAGGCATTGTTTCGTCTACAAGAGTAGTGTGATCGCATGTAATGATATCCTGTCTGCTTCTTCCCGTCCATAAATGTGCGTTGATAGTGGATAACAACCAAGGATCGCTGTCTGTTAAGATCATTCCGGAGTCCTTGCCAAAACTAAAATCGTTTAAAAAGTTTCTGTCCTGTGAAACATGACAACAACAACAAATAAAGCCTGATATTAACAAGGCAAAGTCGACTTCGCAAAGTCTGATTCACTTTGCGAAGTATTCTCAAAGTCAACTTTGGGCTCAACTGTCATGTGTGTTTATGTGTCTGTGCGTGTGTCCGTCCGTCCGTCCGTCCGTCCGTCCGTCCGTCCGTCCGTCCGTCCGTCCGTCCGTCCGTCCGTCCGTCCGTCAATTGTGTACTTGTTTGTCTGCCTGCCTAACTGTCTATTTGTCTGTCCGTCTGTATCTGTGTTTGTGTGTCTGTGAATTTTTGAATCATTTTCTGTCAACGGTTATCTGCCGTTCACACGAAAATCGGGCAGCGATCAAACGATGCATTGCAAAACCAGCTGATCTCATGGCCAATGCTCCGGCCTTGCATACCAAAAGACACATTATTAATGAGAATGTGAAGGCAAATGGGGATTTTTACCTGTTGACCTCTTGTATGACATATCGAAAGGCAAATTATTCATGAAAATGTGAAGTCGAATGGTGTTTATGACAGCTAAAAGCTTTCTCTTTATGCAATGAGTCATATATTTTGCCCAGCCTACGCTTACGATGAGACATCTTGGCAATAATTGATTGGCCTAGTTAAAGTGCATTCATATATAAAACATTATTTCTACAGTTTGGTTCACTTCAGTTTGACATGTAAAATCGTCCTGAAGTCTCTTATCAAACCATCCACTTTATCCAAGACCGTGTTGCTAGCACACAACAATATTATGAGTTATTTCTAATATGCTGACTGTTAGCAAATGATAACAAGACATGTCGAGAAAAAAGATATCAAAATGAGCCTTTAGGCGAATTTTGATAGCGTTTTCGAGACATGTCTTGTTATCATTTGCTAACAGTCAGCATATTAGTAATAACGGTTTTATTATCCGTGCGTGGTAACAAACATAATACCCGAAGCGACCCTGCAAGTAAAGTGTCGCCATTTTGGCTTGGTTGGTTACAAGGTAAACAGAGCAAACAAAACAAACATCCAGCACACTTTCAGCTTTCAAGTAATCTTTCCCAAAAAGTTTAATTCACAATGTGTCCCTTCTTTTCTGTGCATAGTATCATAAAAACACTCAACAACAACAAAAAACCAGAACACAGACTCGAAAATGCTAACAAACAGAAAGTCCGAAATTGGAACGGACAGTTCTCGGAAGAGCCATCTCAAATGTTGCACATTTGTGTTGCGCATGCGCAGTTGAATGCGGTTAAATGTCGGTGGAATTGAATGTTGATCGTTGCATGCGAGAGGTCACAGTGATGGAACATTGGCGGATTTGGTCTCGTTGGAGGCATGGCAGGTTCGTATTCCGGGTCGAAAAGAGCTGCTACCTCGTCGTTGCTGAGTTCCACGTCCTGTCGGATCGTCTGCTGGCTTGTGACAGTCGCCGATGCAACGAGACGACCGCGTTCGATTCTGCTTCACGTCGAAGTTTTGGCTGGTTCTCCCCGCGAAGTATGACTTGGGAGCAGTGCCAACTGCCTATTCTCTGTGAGCTGGGACGACATAGCAGCTGCCATCTCTAGTTTTTGGGCGGTGGATGTTTTTGGTACGGTTGCAGGGAGTTAGATCTAACAGTTTTGTGACCGGTGACACTGATAATGTCAATTGGACTGAAGTTCTTGTCTGCGAGTAGTGTTGCACCCGTCTATGGAACACGAAGAGGGTCAAATGCTCGAGCAAGTACTCGCGCATTTACTCGAGCACTTTCGAAACTGCTCGAGTAAATGCGCGAGTACTTTTGAATCGGAGATTCCCGAGTTGTACCGAAGTCATTGGTTGGGTTTATTGAAAACTTGACCCGGAAAATTTACTGAAACGACGCATCTGTAGTCGTCATGGAGGCGGGAAGGGCGGTCGCTGGGATTATTAACGATCGCATCAGGGAATTGGCGGACAGACCTACTGGGATGGTCGATCGGTAAGTATCAGTGTACTTTTAAATTCAAATTGTTAACTTTTTTGGCTTTGGCTCGCCTCGGCTCATGTGCACGGTGTCTCAAGAGGTCGCTCGCATGGCAACGTTCCGCGACAAGTTTTTGCTTTACCCGCTCGTTACTTCTCGGAAATACGCGAGAAAGTACTCGCGCATTTAAATGCGCGAGTACTTTGAAAGTGCTCGAGCAGTTCTGAAAGTGCGCGAGCAGTTTGAAACTGCTCGAGCATTTTCAAAAGTGCTCGCGCATTTCCTCGAGCAGTTTCGAAAGTGCGCGAGCATTTTCAGAAGTACTCGCGCATTTACTCGAGCAGTTTCGAAAGTGCTCGAGTAAATGCGCGAGTACTTGCTCGAGCATTTGACCCTCTTCGTGTACACTCGCACGCTGTGGTTTGTGTAGATCTATATCTGCGACAATTGACACAGCTCACTTCTTCATAGTGTGGACGCCCATGGGTCTGCTGTCATACCATGTTTCGTCATCTCCATGGAACGTGTTGACAGGGAATTGCCAAAGATGCTCACACTTTGGATTTAGCAGAGACAGGTACTTGTTGTAGCTGTACACTGACTGGACAGCTGCTGTCCCCAGTCTCTGGCATGACTCCAGTCACAAGTTCTTCGTCTCCAGCTCTGTGATTCTTGGTAAGTTCATCAAACCGTTTGATTACGTATTGTTTCCCTGTTGTTTGATCCATCTTCACTTCGAAGGTGTCTTTCGTCATTTTTTTTCAAAGTTTTCCAGGCCCCGTCTAAAAAAATAAAACCGGACATCAAACTGAACCTTGTTCAAAAGGCCAGTGGGGGTGTTGGGAGACATGAATTTTGATGCGTATAGGTTTTTTTTAGATCTTCTTGATTGATGGCAGGTTTGTTTGCCATGTTGCCAAAAGCACATAGGTGTAGTCTGCTACTGACAGCACCAAAAAGAGTTGCTTCCCTTTACTCAGTATTAAACTTACTTGCCATTCTATTTCCCTCCCACCGACAGAATTTGCTTTTTAGCACATTTTACACAGTAAATTGCATGAGAAAAATGTCAAAAAGTGACATTCAGTAGAACAATTCACCCTGATGTTTTTTATATTAATTTTTATTTTGTCGTGGTGATTTTTAATGCGTTATACAAAAAGGGTCCCGCCTTGAACGTTATAACATTTAACAGGTCACCTAGAATCAGTCCTGATTGGTCACATAGCCATAAAGGGCACTAGAATGATAATAATATTTCCTGATCACACAAACGCTTGGATTTTGGTAAAAAAAAATGTAAACCTAAAGTGGAAAGTAAAAGCAAAAGAAAGGAAAGAGGAATACAAACATTCTTAAGACATAGGCTTACTGTCTCTGCTAGGCATACGTCTTATACATGCTGTGTTTTCAGTGGGGGTAACTTCAACGTTAGACGGATTTTGTAGTTTACAGTGGTTGTATTCTTAAGGCTTTTCACAATTCAAATTCTAAAATTATTTTATCATTTTAATTCTAATCAGTTTTTTTCTTTCGCGGTTTGACTTCAGCGTGATGCAGTTTAAAGGTGCAGTCCTTCCTGTAAAAAAAAAACCCAGTTAAAAACAGTACTAAATGGCAACACGAATTGATATACTTGGCAGTGCATCCGTCTTCATCCGTCCATCCCACATTGGTTTTCCTTCTCTTTACACCCCCGGTATAGGGGTGTGTATCGGTTTCGCTCGATGTGTTTGTGTGTGTGTGTGTGTGTGTTTGTGTGTTTGTGTTCGCATATAGATCTCAAGAATGAACGGACCGATCGTCACCAAACTTGGTGAACAGGTTCTATACATTCCTGAGACGGTCCTTACAAAAATTGGGACCAGTCAAACACACGGTTAGGGAGTTATTGGTGGATTAAGATTCTACAATGACTTATAGAGAAACATATTCATGGTCAAAGGGAAATAACCTTCTCAGTTGGTGGCAGTGAGAATGGGTGTAGTGAGAATGGTTATTTCCCTTTGACCAACGGGGGTGTTTTTCCTACCTCGAAGGAATTTCTTGTTTTTTCCTCCTTTTATTTCAGCCGCTGCATTTGGCTGTGGCGAGTCGGGTCACCTACCGGTCCCCGTCATTTGTTGCGTATCCCTTTTGGTTTAAAGAAAACTTGGTTCAATTTTGATATCGTGTCATCAGTACAATGTTTTGACATTTAGGATCCCTTCAACATATAATTATACAAAGAATCAACATCCCGATTGCTCTCTTTGCAGAGTTGGAAGTTTTAATGAATAGGTTCTTTAAAACCACTGGCCTTTTGGATATGCTTTCGTCAGCGGACAGACACTTCTTCGCACGGGGTTGTGTATAAGGGCACCACCAACACCACCAACAACAACAACAACAATAACAACACCACCACCACCAACATCAACAACAACACTACCACCGTCAACAACAATAACAACAACAACAACAACAACAACAACACCACCACCACCACCACCACCAACATCAACAACACTACCACCGTCAACAACAACAACACTAACACCACCACCTCCACCACTACCACCACCACCAACAACAACAACACCACCACCACCAACATCAACAACAACACTACCACCGTCAACAACAACAACAACAACAACAACAACAAACACCACCACCTCCACCACTACCACCACCACCAACAACAACAACAACAACAACATCACCACCGCCACCAACACCACCACAAACAACAACAACACCAGAATCCGCCTCTGAGATATCTAGGTCACGTGTTTCGTGCTGGATCTTTACCACGATTTATTTTCGACATTTTATTATTCAAACGACATTCAACTTGTTTCTCAAGATACATAAGTCACAACGGAGATAACAATTTATTTGTTTAAAACCCACTGCGTTAGCGCACCTCAGGTCTCAAGACGCGCCGCGTTACAATTGTTTTCGTAGACAGATCAAAATATGACAGCTATATTCCTTTGATTCGGTCAACGGCTGACAGTGATGAATGAGTTGAGCGGAGCGTAATCTTCGCCGGTTTTGGTTAACCTAGAAAAACACCCACGTTGATGTAATAATTGTCGTTTTTTCACTGATGAAACATTGGCCTAAATTAAATAAAGGATGTGTGAATTATTGAAGCTTCGATTTGGCTCCTAAAGTTGTATAATTTATTGCAAGCATATCGATAAATCAACTTTAGATTTTAAGAGATAAAACATTCGCTCACATATACCGAATAGCTGAATGAAAAACAAAAATGCTGGACAAACACTCAGACTTGCCCTTCATGCACTTTTGTCTCTCTCTTTTATTTTTTTTACACTTCGTTTTTACATTTAGTCAAGTTTTGACTAAATGTTTTAACATAGAGGGGGAATCGAGACGAGGGTCGTGGTGTATGTGTGTGTGTGTGTGTGTGTGTGTGTGTGTGTGTGTGTGTGTGTGTGTCTATGTGTGTGTGTGTCTGTGTAAGTGAGTGTGTCTGTGTGTGTCTGTCTGTCTGTCTGTGTCTGTCTGTCTGTGTGTGTGTGTGTAGAGCGATTCAGACCAAACTACTGGACCGATCTTTATGAAATTTTACATGAGAGTTCCTGGGTATGATATCCTCAGACCTTTTTTTCATTTTTTTGATAAATGTCTTTGATGACGTCATATCCGGCTTTTCGTGAAAGTTGAGGCGGCACTGTCACGCTCTCATTTTTCAACCAAATTGGTTGAAATTTTGGTCAAGTAATCTCCGACAAAGTCCGGACTTCGGTATTGCATTTCAGCTTGGTGGCTTAAAAATTAATTAATGACTTTGGTCATTAAAAATCTGAAAATTGTAAAAAAATTATTTTTTTATAAAACGATCCAAATTTACGTTAATCTTATTCTCCATCATTTTCTCATTCCAAAAACATGTAAATATGTTATATTTGGATTAAAAACAAGCTCTGAAAATTAAAAATACGTATAAAAATTATGATCAAAATTAAATTTTCGAAATCAAATTAAAAACACTTTCATCTTATTCCTTGTCGGTTCCTGATTCCAAAAACATATAGATATGATATGTTTGGATTGAAAACACGCTCAGAAAGTTAAAACGAAGAGAGGTACAGAAAAGCGTGCTATCCTTCTCAGCGCAACTACTACCCCGCTCTTCTTGTCAATTTCACTGCCTTTGCCATGAGCGGTGGACTGACGATGCTACGAGTATACGGTCTTGCTGCGTTGCATTGCGTTCAGTTTCATTCTGTGAGTTCGACAGCTACTTGACTAAATGTTGTATTTTCGCCTTACGCGACTTGTTTTTTTTTTACACTTCGTTTTAACATTTAGTCAAGTTGTGACTAAATGTGTTAACATAGAGGGGGAATCGAGACGAGGGTCGTGGTGTATGTGTGTGTGTGTGTGTGTGTGTGTGTGTGTGTGTGTATGTGTGTGTGTGTGCGTGTGTGTGTGTGCGTGTGTGTGTGTGCGTGTGTGTCTGTCTGTCTCTCTGTCTGTCTGTCTGTGCGTGTGTGTGTGTGTAGAGCGATTTAGAGTAAACTACTGGACCGATCTTTATGAAATTTTACATGAGAGTTCCTGGGTATGATATCCCCTGACAGTTTTTTTCATTTTTCTTATAAATGTCTTTTATGACGTCATATCCGGCTTTTTGTAAAAGTTGAGGCGGCACTGTCACACCTTCATTTTTTAATCAAATTGATTCAAATATTGGCCAAGCATTCTTCGACGAAGGCCGGACTTTGGTATTGCATTTCAGCATGGAGGCTTAAAAATTAAATAATGACTTTGGTCATTAAAAATCTGAAAATTGTAATTAAAATTATTTTTTTATAAAACGATCCAAAATTACTTTTATTGTATTTTTTATCATGTTCTGATTCCAAAAACATATAAATATGTTATATTCGGATTAAAAACAAGCTCTGAAAATTAAAAATCAAAAAATTATGATCAAAATTAAATTTCCGAAATCGTTTTAAAAACAATTTCATCTTATTGTTTGTCGGTTCCTGATTCCAAAACATCTAGATATGATATGTTTGGATTAAAAACACGCTCAGAAAGTTAAAACGAAGAGAGGTACAGTAAAGCGTGCTATGCAGCGCAGCGCAACCGCTACCGCGTTAAACAGGCTCGTCACTTTCACTGCCTTTTGCACTAGCGGCGGACTACGGTCATTGTGAAAAAAAACAGTGCGTTCAGTTTCATTCTGTGAGTTCCACAGCTTGACTAAATGTAGTAATTTCGCCTTACGCGACTTGTTACATTTGGTCAAGTTTTGACTAAATGTTTTAACATAGAGGGGGTATCGAGACGAGGGTCGTGGTGTATGTGAGTGTGTGTGTGTGTGTGTGTGTGTGTGTGTGTGTATGTGTGTGTGTGTGTGTGTCTGTCTGTCTGTCTGTCTGTCTGTCTGTCTGTCTGTGCGTGTGTGTGTAGAGCGATTCAGACTAAACTACTGGACCGATCTTTATGAAATTTTACATGAGAGTTTCTGGGAATGATATCCCCGGAATTTTTTTCTTTTTTTCGATAAATGTCTTTGATGACGTCATATCCGGCTTTTTGTGAAAGTTGAGGCGGCACTGTCACACCCTCATTTTTCAATCAAATTGATTGAAATTTTGGCCAAGCAATCTTCGACAAAGGCCGGGCTTCGATATTGCATTTCAGCTTGGTGGCTTAAAAATTAATTAATGACTTTGGTCATTAAAAATCTGAAAATTGACAAAACATTTTTTTTTTATAAAAAAATCCAAATTTACGTTCATCTTATTCTTCATCATTTCCTGATTCCAAAAACATATAAATATGTTATATTTGGATTAAAAACAAGCTCTGAAAATTAAAAATATAAAAATTATGATCAAAATTAAATTTTCGAAAACAATTTAAAAACACTTTCATCTTATTCCTTGTCGGTTCCTGATTCCAAAAACATATAGATATGATATGTTTAGATTAAAAACACGCTCAGAAAGTCAAAACGAAGAGAGGTACAGTAAAGCGTGCGCTATGAAGCACAGCGCAACCGCTACCGCGCCAAACAGGCTCGTCACTTTCACTGCCTTTTGCACTAGCGGCGGACTACGTTCAGTTTCATTCTGTGAGTTCCACAGCTTGACTAAATGTAGTAATTTCGCCTTGCGCGACTTGTTTGTTTATACTTGTTACAGTTCGTTGAAATATAACAATGAAACAGGAATTCCGAGTAGTCGCTTGCTGCAGCAATTGTCACGTGACATTTTCTCTCGAAAGTGAATAAGTATAGGTTACAACACGAGTGGTTTTTTATATGGCTTGTATTTCAGTCAAGACCCAGCGGATGAATATCATCGGGAGACACGAGCCTTTGGCGAGTGGCTCTCGATTGATATTCCCGCTGGGTCTTGACTGAAATACAAGCCATATAAAAAACCACGAGTGTTGTAATCTGTATATCCCATTCTACCATCAAACACAAAGTGTAGACTACTAGCGGCACTTTTGCGATCTGTGGAGTGTGAAACAGTGTTTTCAGCGAGACATGGCCTTTTTGCAACCTTAAACTAAGTGACCGTCGCTGAAAAAATAAAACGAATGAGTGCATCTATAAGTACGCGGTAACACTACTTTCAGACCGTTTAAAAGCGTTAAGTAAAGGTTCATAAGTTGCAAGAAAGTAATGAAGTCGTATAGAAATCCATTTAGTTGAAGCGCACAATTCTTTTGCGTTTCAGGTCGGCGGAACGGGGAAACCGGTTTGGCCCCCATTTGGCTTACTCGACTCGATTCAGAATCGATTCCACGTTGTTTTTTTCGAACGCATTATTATACAATTAGTCTTATTGACAGAGAAGCAAATTTTAGGGAACACATATGTAGATTTAACCATTTGCTCCCTATTTGAAATGTATCTACATGATAAACTGTTTTGCGAGTGTGTTTGCATGAACCTAAACTGGTATTGATGCGATGAAAACAGGACCCAAGTCTGTCACCGCCGCTTGATTGCATTTTGAAAGAATATGACTGGATTACGGAAAAATACACACATGTTAAGTTCTTAGATACCTTCATCGCCAATGTGGACTTACTGCAGAGCCAGGCAAAAGAGTAGACTTGCTCGCAAAACACGTGAAACAGCTGATGATAGCGAAGCCCAACCGTGCCAGGTAAGGACGGTCTGACAGATTCTCAAAAGTCGTCTGCTAACGAAGCAAGGGGAGGGTACTCGTGTTTTTGTTTTGGTTCGCTAGCATCTGGTTATCTTGTAAGTTGAATGTTCGTTTTTTCCCACCTGCATTGCTTTCATAATGAAAGAAACGTTTGCTTATTGCATCTCATACATCAGATCAGTTCTGAGATTCATTTTTGCGTGCAACTGATATGGTTTTCTGAGCCGTGCAATACGATTTTGGAACTTCATACAAATGTGTCACATTGTTCGGCGCGAGGTCAAAGGTCGGGAGCAAAGTAGTTCTTCGCCCAAATCGGAATCTGCACTATCATATATTTTTTTGAGTCCATGATGTATTTATTGAGCTATAAAAATACAACATATATACCCATACTGAAGTAACAGAGACAAAGAAGGGAGGTCATGGGATATTATTATTTATATTGTAGATTTAAACAAACGCAGTTGCGATGTTTTCTTTCTTAGAATTTAACGTTGTCTTAAATAAGATGCATGCTGGAATGACGCTTTTGTTTTAGCTGTTGAGTTTGTTAAATTTAAGGTAGACTTTGCAGGAAAAAAAAACATGCACAATAAATAGTGGATTTGTGACCCTCCACCACGAAATGAGTCGCATGTCACCTCGCGCGGTTCTGCGCTAGGCTTAATATATTAAGTCCGGGGGGTGTCTGGTAACAGTGTGAGGGTCACCTTAGTTACAGGCTTATAACGCAAAAAGTTCGCTCTTTTCTAAAACGGGTTTCACCACTAGATAGAGCATTAAAAACTCTTCAGGAAAATGTAAAAATATGAAAATCATGCAAAGGTGACATGCGACTCATTCCGTGGTGGAGGGTCACATTTGTACTATCAAAACATTGATCGAACATGTTTTACACTGAAACACGCTTGTATAAATCACGCAAGGTTTTCGTTCCCAACGATGTAGTAGTCGTTATAGATAAACACAAGCAGTTACAATATTGGTTGACTTTTACTATCAAACTACGGAACGCAAATGTGTTACAAATACACGCACACTGATACACACGTGTATAAATGACGCAAAGCCATCGCTCCTGTAGAGGAGTATTACACCTTGATAGATAAATACACGTAGTTACAATGGTTGACATTTACTATCCAAACAGTGATCGCAAGTGTTTTACTTATATATATACACTCACACTGGTTACACTTGTATAAATAGCGAGATTTAAGAAACAGCACGTTTCGTTTTGCAGCTCGTTTCGTTTGGTGAATGAGTCACCCCGCAAAACGGAACGTGTAACGAGACGGCATAGGCCGCAGACAAGATTTAGATGTATTTGTTCTGCGCGAACTTAGAATCCGGTTTCATTCTAGAATGGACCGGGTCCAGGTTGGAATTCTAACCCTGCGCAAGTACAGGGGTGCCATTCTAGAATGAAACCCTTGTTGCTGGTCCATTCTAGAATCGGCCGTGCGCAAGGTTGGAATTTGGGTCCAAGTTGGAATAGTCATTTCAGTTAGACTATCACACAGCCAAAGCCACAAATGTGGATTTTCTGTTTGTTTTTGTTTTTTGTGTGTTTGGTTGGGTTTTTTCTCGGGTTTTTTACACTTTACTCAAAGACATCGTGAATTGGGATTGTGATGTTCTGAAAGTGATTACGATTTTGAGAGACACTCAGCACTGATCGCTACGAACGGAAATTTCCGGACTGACAGTGTTTTGCCGATCTCGCTTGTAACTTTTAATCTTATTCATATACATGAAGTTGGTCTTCTGAATTGTGAAGATATAATGTCAACTTTTTTTTAAACCTGTGACAACAGCTCTATAACTCACTCTGTCCTTCTGTTGGTCTGTCTGTCGGTTAGTCGGTCTGACCGTCTGTCTGTCTGTCTGTCAACAAAATTGTCAAAAAACCGGACATTTCCGAGAGGGAGACAGCGCTGACATTGCAAGCGGCCGCAACCGGCTCTCATCACAAAAACAACTGCCCTGCAAACAATACCGCCCTGATAGTCCCCCTTGCTATGGTCTGCCTTTGTTTATTGCGTACTCAGGAGTGTCAACTTTCTTGACAAGATCGCCAAAGGATTTTTTTCAGGGGTAGACAAATCAGCCCCATTTTATCAAAGGGAAGGTGCAGGTGGAGATAATTCAAGGGAAGACAACTCTGTCTTACCTACAAACATTACGGCCCCCTTTATTCAAGGGTTTCATTCTAGAATGGCACCACTGTACTTGCGCAGGGTTAGAATTCCAACCTGGACCCGGTCCATTCTAGAATGAAACCGGATTCTAAGTTCGCGCAGAACATATTCACGTTTCGTTTCGGAATGAAAGGCCGGGCATGGCAGGATATGATCCGCTGACTGGGCATGGCATAATTTCAACTCCACGAGTCAATAAAGGATTGACATACTCGCATTGCACGCACAAGAGCTTCACATTTTTCAATTCATGCACCTGATCACATACGAAGCCAGAATAAAAATTCGATGCGATGACCTACTTCTGCTTCGCCATTTGCTTTCTCACCATGAAGTTGGATAAATGTACCAGGATCAGCACCCTTCAAAATATTTCAGTTCACAACAGTTGTCTACCTCCAATGAACACATTCTCAGCGCTGAAAGACTGTGAAAGGGTTGATGAATCTAGCAATGCATAAAATGGCCAACAAATAAAACTGTTAGTGTGCAAAAATACTCACAAAAGTTGACGAAATATTGTTCGTTTTTTGGGGGTGGAAAACGTGACTGCGTTTTGACGTTCCACGTTCCGTTTCAGTTGACCTTAACCTTTCCAGCGAGAGACCCCCGAAATAATGACGTTTACCACAACTTCAAAACGAAACGTCCCAACGTTTCGTTTCTTAAATCTCCGTATTGACGCAAGTTTTCGCTCCTGAATCTGTATAAGATGGGGAATGATGGGAAGAAAAGAACGAAGGTCTTTGTATTCGGTAAAACATTATAACGTCCTTTGTTCTCGTTGTCATCGCAACGGCGCTCCGTATAACTTGGGATGAGGTTTTCCCATTTATCCTCGGTCTTGACGTTGACATACGCTTACGTTTCTTTGGCCCTTCTATTCGTTTTAAAATGTTAGTACGGAATACAGAGTACAGCATGTTTAGTGCCCGGCAGATTGCTGCGGGAAAGGACATTAATGCTGTGTCAGAAATATAATCAAGTCGCGTGAAGTGATATGAAAACATCAGCAAGATCTATATGTGGCACTTTTCAGCACGTGTGCGGGAACGTGACCGGGTGACGTCATCAAATCTAGTTATTACGTCACGCGTTTGCCAAGATCTGCAGTCTTTGTGGGAGCAAAACAACGTATGCATTTGGAACATTGGAGAAAAAAGAGAGTTACCGGTGACGCAATATCTACACGTATACTACAGGTCTTTGCTACACGTTTGATCATCTAGAACACTGTATTAAATCACTCTGTCGGCCTGAAACTAAAAGATCACTGAAAACCCGGGATCAGTACTAGTCATCAACAATATTGGTGAGACCTGGATAGCCGAACCCCGTGCACCGAGAAGGGTGATCAAGGGTCAAGCTGGTCTCGGCGAAGCAGGCTAACAGAATAACAGATTTTCTAACATCCTCACGGTATACACAACATTTTGATATATATTTGGATTCAGGAAATAATAAAGAATACATTGCAATTATTTTTAAATGTGGAATAAGATTTTCAATTTTGATTACAATTTTTAGAATTTTAATAAACAAATAAGGTTATTATTTGTAGGCTTCCTAGCTGAAATGCAATCCAATAGCCTTGAATTGATTGACTGAAAAATGATATTATTGCATTGCCGCCTCAAGTTTATTGAATAGCCGGATAAGACGTCATCAACGAAATATATGAAACAAAAAACAGTGGGGATATCATCTGGAAGAATTCACATGCAAAGATTCATGAACATCTGTCTAATAAGTTTCTGGGAATCGTTCTACACTATAGACACGCAGTACGTTCTGTCGGAAGGGGATTAATTGTAGTTTTCTTCTAAAGTCAAAAGGTATTACCAGATTTAAGCTTTTGGGAGTACAAATAAGAAGCTTTTTAAAAATTTTTTTTAGAGAAAACAATACTTTGAACTTGACTTTGAAGAAGCCGTCAGATTTGCCACTCCAGACATAATGTTTATATTAGGATCCATGGCAACTGATTAAATAGTTCTGGTAAATAAAACACAGCACGAAATTTGGTAAAATAATGACTCTATCTCATGCCCACGAAGCTGCTTCAAATCGCGGAAGGGCACTTGTAAGCTTTGTTTAGTGCAAGGTGCGTTGTGATGATGTGCATAATGATTGTTATGATAGTACACACACACACACACACACACACACACACACACACACACACACACACACACACACACACACACACACAAACACACACACACGCGCGCACCAAGCAAACAAACCCAAAACACCATACCTCATTGACCCGTGT
>NC_090247.1:12283122-12285622 GCF_037325665.1 Littorina saxatilis | reverse complement strand
CACACACACACACACACGCACACACACACACACACATACACCACGACCCTCGTCTCGATTCCCCCTCTATGTTAAAACATTTAGTCAAAACTTGACTAAATGTAAAAACCGCACCGCAGGTGTTCAGGCAGGGGATTATGTTGGGGGTCACAAAATATGTTACTTTCGTTGAAACTAGTACTGCGTGACTTAACTCACATACAACCCCCCCCCCCCCCCCCCCCCCCCCCCCCTACAATCCTGCCCCCTTTCTCCTCCTCCTCTTGCTCTCCCTGTAGTACTTGTAGGCGAACATACGCGCTCGTAACAATGCGAGACGCACACAGAATCCGGACAGTCACGACATTTCAGACCATTTGCAATGCAGATGTAAGTCTGGAGATTGTCGTTTTCGCTGTGTTTGGGGCATACTGAGGCCAGCGTTTCTGGCATATGAATGGACTATAAAAAGCAACTAGGTAGCTTGGGAACTTCTGTTTCTGTTGTTTGAGAGATAGCCTACAGTGCCAGGAATGTGGACAAAACTGCGTCGTGTGGTTGCACTATTTAGAGACTGAAGCGGAATAAGACGTGGAGGTAGTTTTGGGGTCAGGGGTATGCAGCCTCTCAGCAATAGAAATGTTTTGTGTGGTGTTTTTTTCCCCCGCTGGATGCTGAAAGTGTTTTTAGGTTTTGGAGTGTGGAGACAATAATTTTGCAAGTGAGTATCGATTTTGAACATGATAGTGCTTTTCTATTTCGGGGTGGTTTTCGCGCGTGTCATGTGTGTGTGTGTGTGTGTGTGTGTGTGTGTGTGTGTGTGTGTGTGTGTGTGTGTGTGTGTGTGTGTGAGTGTGTGTACGTATTTTTCATACAAGCATGAATCTTAAACCCACAACATTTTTTTAATAATCATCATCATTTAAGAATGCGAAAGGAAAGGCGGATTACACATACTTTGAAATGCTGTTGACTCTACAGCCAGACGAACAAGAAAAACAGATCAACAAATACATTACTGTCTGCTATAACAAACAAAAATATATTAAAAAAACCCACAACTTAAGGCTATGCTGGCTTTGTAAATTGGAATCAAACTGACTGTAACGACTCTATTAAATTAATTATACAGCAATAACAAAATGTGTAAGCCCTCCAACCACACAATAGCCATAAAGTATGTGACTCTTGTCAACAATTTGGGAACATTCGGTTTAATAATCCGTGAACTAATGTTATTTTGTCACGGACAAAAAACGTTTTATTATCATGGTTAGAGGAATACGATCCTACAACGCACAAACTCCAAACTTCTTTCTCTAGAAAACGGGGTCACACATATCCGATACAAATGAACACATGCGCGTACACGCCCACAGCTACATAATACGCACTCAGCTATGGACCCAAACACGCACACTCACACCCATACACATAATTATGGGCAAACGCACACACACGCGCACGCACGCATGCACACACACTCATAATTATATGCACCAGACCTGAAACAACTGAATCTATGACCCTTTGTTTTCATGTGAGATCTTAGCGAACTCCATAAATAGCATCTTTTGGCCAAAACTATGCAACGTCTCCCATTCGAAAGTGTCAAATAAGCTGGCTATGCTAATCTGCCATCGATTTGCAGTTGTTGATGTATATGAACCGTGCACTTTTCTTTGCGCGACTGTAACAGAAAACATGACACCGAGATTAGAATCAATTGCGGCTGCAAGTGTCAGATTTGAATAATCTTTTGACTCTCACATTAAAGATTTGGAACTACCTGTCTCAGGCTAAAATTAGGGGAATTTTGTTATTGTTATTAATGCTTGTATTTTATTTCTTACGAGAAAACTTTTTATATGTAAAATGTTAAATTTTAATGTCTAATGTAAAGCGCCATGAGACTGCCATTCGGCGGTGAACAGCGCTATATAAGAATGTTTTATTATTATTATTATTATTATTATTATTGCTTGTCATTTTCTTGGCTGAAAACTCCTTACCGAGCCATTGCACAGTAAGCTCGCAGTAGACGACGACTTTCTCGTACCTTCTATCTCTCGAGCACGTGGGTACTTTTTCCCGAAAGCCCTCGGGCAAAATGGCGTTTCCCAATACATGTTCGTCTGTACATCTTACCATGTAGACGACAAACGGGTTTTGATGGATGTGGGTTATACGTGGAACACCATCACCTGGAAATTCACACAATGTTTTTGTCGGCCGTCAAAAGGGGTCTTGTGTGTCTGTGTGTGTGTGTTTATTGTTCCTGGTCACCGGGGTGTTATCGACGACAGTGTGGGGAGTTTACCTCTCTTTGATTTATTTTTAGATATAGGAAGGGGAATCACTCTGACTGGACAGCGTCGCCATGGAGAGAAGAATGCGGTGAGGTATGTCACTTTAATGACAGGAAGGATGATACAGGAGCGGACCAGAGGTTTATTGTCTATATAAATTCTTGGTCGAGCTGAAATGCGTCAAGGTCTTATTTTAAGAGACTTCATTGTGC
>NC_090247.1:12192418-12282922 GCF_037325665.1 Littorina saxatilis | reverse complement strand
TTCACCTTTAAGAATAGATCATTGGATAAACTCTATCAAAATCTATTTTTTCTGTCGCTGCACACACTATAAAAAGAAGTGTCAGCTTGATGTGATTATCTATTTCTGTCAGAAACAATGCTAATCGCATCTCGTAATCAACTCTGACGCTTCGTTCGCGTGTTCCGTAAATTATCTATTCGACTCACAGCGTTTAATGCTAAGTCGACTGCATCATGCATATATATCGAATGAAACTTAGGCTGCAATTATTTACTCGTTTGAACCTGAGTTTGATTATTAATAATACTTAAATGTGAATGCTTTGAATTTTAATCCTTGGAATTTTAAATGTTGCAACTGACTCTTCAAATATTTGACTGTACCTGAACGTTCTGCGCAGTACAAGACGGTGTCTGCGAGCATGCTCCTCCCCACTCCGAGCTGAGGATGCGGTCGATGAAATTCTGTTTCAGTTCTTCTGTGGCCTCGCTGCACGAGTTGGCGTAGTAGTACAGGTCTGGAAGAAGCCGGATCCGACCAGGAACTTGCCGTGCTGATGGGGAAAATATGACGATCACAGACTTGGTTCAGAATTCTTCCTTCTCGTGTACACGATCGTGTAAATCCACCATGGATATGTTCAGGTATTTACATTGGACAAAACAAGTAACATGCTTATGAACATACCACTTGTTCATTCATACAAAAAAGGACAAATTGAATATCTGTGTGCACACAAATTAGAGAATGATGCTTGCATTGGGGTTGCGTCAGTTTTCCTTTGCTCTGGTCTTTCTAGTCACGGGATAATTGTAACCAGTAACATGTCTATCAACAGCAAACAAGAAGCTAGCGACAAGTAAACAAAAAAAAAAGCGTTGAAATAAAATTTCTTACCAATGCAGTTAGGCACAACTTCAGGAACCCATATCCCTTTGTCATTCGGGCATGCAAATCGTCCGTTGGAACTCGCTGGGACGTCCCAGTTCTCTTGACAGGACATGAGGCACTCCTTGCCAAAGTTACCAGTGTAACAAGCAAGAGCACCGTTTGTTGGTGCGGTGAGGTCTTTACAGCGAGTTTCTGTCAGTACACAATAAAAAGAAGAGAAAATACGACGTAATAAAAGCAATTGTTTGTGTTTCGGTTTGGACAGTAGTAACATGTCAAGAAGTCTGCAAAATATGTGTCAAAACCAATTGACAAATGCAAACCTTTTTCTTCAGATTTGTAAGTATGTTTGTATCGATTTCAAAACATTGACATACAAAACAACAGCGAACTCTCACAGCAGAATCTTAGTAGCACGTCCAGGACTGAACAACACATTTTCAGGAAATAGGTACGCACAAAGTAACGCATTATTATTTAGATATTATGTATACTCTAAATTCCAATACCAAGAAAAAGTGTAAACGCATCACATGTCTTGTCCCAGCGAAGCTGGAGGTATCCCGTGAACGCTATACTGTAATCGACTTGAGAAATGTGCATACCGAATAATACTTGATAAAGAAGGATTCTTTGTGCCCGGCTACGTGCTACAGTTGGAGATGGAAGTTCACCAAAACTTGGGACCATACTAACAAAAATACGGTGGGTGCAATAGTCGCCCCCATTTTTTCAGCAAACACCACCCAAGGCCGTTTTGGACGGGTAGAAAATCCGTAGTTTCCAAGTCTATGGATAAAGCTCGCTAAAGAAGAATACGTCACGGTCGAAAGTCTTTGACGTCAATTAATGCATCATGACGTCATGCCTCCCTGTAGTCTTTCTCTCTCGCGCAGTGTGTACACGTGTATGTGTTCATTTTGTGCACATGTGTTAGTGTTACTGTTTGTGTGTGTGTGTGTGTGTGTGTGTGTGTTTGTGTGTGTGTGCGCACGCGTGCATGAGTCTGTACTCGTATGTGTGTGGTGTGTGTCTGTGTGTATTTGCGTGTGTGTGTGTGCGCACGCGTGCATGAGTCTGTACTCGTGTGTGTGTAAGTGTGTGTGTGTGTGGGCATAAGTGTATGTGTGTGCGTGTATGTGTGTTTGTTTGTAAAGGTGGGTATGTCCGTCTGTCCATATGTGCGTATGGGTGTGTGTTTTGTGTGTATGAAGTTTTTTGTGAGAGAGTGAGTGAGTGAGTGTGTGTATGTGTGTGTGACTTGGGGTGTGTGTACGTGTATGTGAGAGAGAGAGAGAGTGTGTGTGTGTGTGTGTGTGTGTGTGTGTGTGTGTGTGTGTGTGTGAATGTGTGTGTGGATGAGTTTGTGTGTATGTTTGTGTGTGTATGAGTGTGTAAATGTGTTTGTAAAGGTGTGTGTCCGTCTGTCTATGTGCGTATTTGTTTGTTTGTTTGCTTAAAGGCAGAGTAAGCCTCCCGTAAACCATCACAGATACGGTCAGGCTTTTACACACAGTACAAACACCCTTTCATTTAAACACTCACCAATTGAGAACATCCTAGGTGCCCTCCGTAAAGAGCGAACAATTTTCAAAGAATTTATTTTTGCGTGGTTTATCTTACCCCTGAGCCATCGTGAACCCGTGTGATCCAGTTTTCCCTTTTCACAATGCAGTCGTCATAGTTAGTCATTTGAATGCGACTCGACGTGAGCTTATCTACAATAGCACGTTTTTTTTATGCACGAAACAACGGCTGTGGTTCACAAGAACTCTAGCGATGGCTTGTGACTGTTGAGAGGAACGGCGATTTGCACTGATAAACCGGCCGTCGTCTGCTACGACCCTTGCGTGACCCTGCTTCCGGGCTTTTCTTTTTTTTAAACTTTCACAACTTCGAATTGTTCTGATCTTGTCTTGATGAAAAACGAATTCTTTTATGATTAAAGAATGTTTGTGTAACAAGCTGTCAATTTATTATTTAGATTTTAAAAGTTAGGTCTAGCGCAAAAACGAGGCGCCGTTGTTGTTAACGGAACAAGTCTACGAAAATAAATTCTTGGAAAATGTCTCACGCTCGACAGAAAGCAGCCAGGATGTTCCCGTTCGGTGAGCGTTCAAATGGAAGTATGCTTGTACTGTATTTAGACGCTCGGGGAGCTCTGTGATGGTTTACGGGAGGCTTACTGTGCCTTTAACGCCCAGTCCACCACGAAGGGTGATATCAGGGCGGTGCTGCTTTGACATTTAACGTGCGCCACACACAAGACAGAAGTCGCAGCACAGGCTTCATGTCTCACCCAGTCACATTATTCTGACACCGGACCAACAAGTCCTAGCACTAACCCCATAATGCCAGACAACAGGCGGAGCAGCCACTAGATTGCCAATTTTAAAGTCTTAGGTATGAACCGGCCTGGGTTCGAACCCACGACCTCCCGATCACGAGGCGGACGCCTTACCACTAGGCCAACCGTGTATGTGCGTATGCAGTGTGTGTTTTGTGTGTATGAGATTTGTGTGAGTCAATGTGTGTGTGTGTGTGTGTCTGTGTGTCTGTGTCTGTGGGTGTGTGCGTGCGTACATGCGTGCGTATGTACATGTGTGTGTGTGTGTGTGTGTGTGTGTGTGTCTGTTTGTATAAGAGAGAAAGAGAGAGAGAGTGGGTAGGTGGGGGTGTGTTTGTGCGTGTGCGTAAGTGTATGTGTGTGTGTATGCGTGTTTGTTTGTAAAGGTGTGTATATGTCCGTCTGTCGATATGTGCGTATGGGGGTGTGTTTTGTATGTATGAAGTGTGTGAGAGAGTGAGTGAGTGCGTGTGAGTGAGTGTGTATGTACGTGTGTAACTTGGGGTATGTGTGTGTGTGTGTGTGTGTGTGTGTGTGTTCGTGTGTGTGTTTGAGAGAGAGAGAGAGAGAGAGAGAGAGAGAGAGAGAGAGAGAGAGAGAGAGAGAAACAGAGACAGAGACAGAGACAGAGACAGAGACAGAGAGGTTTGTCTTTCGCTGGGGTATGCAGTGCCTTGGCGTTGCACATCTACTTAATTTTAGTTTTATTTTGTTTTATTATCCCAGCGAAGCTGGAGGTATCCCGTGAACGCTATACTGTAATCGATTTGAGAAATGTGCACACCGAATAATACATGATAAAGAAGGATTCGTTGTGCCCGGCTACGTGCTACAGTTGGAGATGGAAGTTCACCAAAAATTGGGACCATACTAACAAAAATACGGTGGGTAAAATAGGCGCCCCCATTTTTTCAGCAAACGCCACCCCGGGCCGCTTTGGACGGGTAGAAATTCCGTAGTTTCCAAGTCTATGGATAAAGCTCGCGTAAGAAGAATACGTCACGGTCGAAAGTCTTTGACGTCAATTAATGCATCTTGACGTCATGCCTCCCTGTAGTCTTTCTCTCTCGCGCAGTGTGTGTGTTTGTGTTCATTTTGTGCACATGTGTTAGCGTTACTCTGTGTGTGTGTGTGTGTGTGTGCGTGTGTGTGTGTGCGTGTGTGTGTGTGTGTGTGTGTGTGCGCGCGCACGCGTGCATGAGTCTGTACTCGTATGTGTGTGGTGTGTGTGTGTATTTGTGTGTGTGTGTGTGTGTGTGTGCGTGCATGAGTCTGTACTCGTGTGTGTGTAAGTGTGTGTGTGGGCATAAGTGTAGGCCTATGTGTGTGCATGTGTGTTTGTTTGTAAAGGTGTGCATGTCCGTCTGTCCATATGTGCGTATGGGTGTGTGTGACGGTGTGTATGAAGTTTTTTTGTTAGAGAGTGAGTGAGTGCGTGTGAGTGAGTGTGTGTGTGTGTGTGTGTGTGTGTGACTTGGTGTGTGTGTGTGTGTGTGTGTGTGTGTGTTTGAGAGAGAGAGAGAGAGTGTGTGTGTGTGTGTGTGTGTGGATGTGTGTGTGCATGAGTTTGTGTGTATGTTTGTGTGTGTATGAGTGTGTATATGTGTTTGTTTGTAAAGGTGTGTGTGTCCGACTGTCTATGTGCGTATTTGTTTTTTTGTTTGCTCAACGCCCAGCCGACCACGAAGGGCCATATCAGGGCGGTGCTGTTTTGACATTATAACGTGCGCCACACACAAGACAGAAGTCGCAGCACAGGCTTCATGTCTCACCCAGTCACATTATTCTGACACCGGACCAACCAGTCCTAGCACTAACCCCATAATGCCAGACGCCAGGCGGAGCAGCCACTAGATTGCCAATTTTAAAGTCTTAGGTATGACCCGGCCGGGGTTCGAACCCACGACCTTTCGATCACGGGGCGGACGCCTTACCACTAGGCCAACCGTGCCGGTCTATGTGCGTATAAGTGTGTGTTATGTGTGTATGAGATTTGTGTCAGTCAATGTGTGTGTGTGTGTGTGTGTGTGTGTGCGTGCGTAAGTACAGTGTGTGTGTGTGTGTTTGTTTGTTTGCTTAACGCCCAGCCGACCACGAAGGGCCATAATTATCAGGGCGGTGCTGCTTTGACATATAACGTGCGCCACACACAAGACAGAAGTCGCAGCACAGGCTTCATGTCTCACCCAGTCACATTATTCTGACACCGGACCAACCTGAGTGTGTGTGTGTGTGAATGTGTGTGTGCATGAGTTTGTGTGTATGTTTGTGTGTGTATGAGTGTGTATATGTGTTTGTTTGTAAAGGTGTGTGTGTCCGTCTGTCTATGTGCGTATTTGTTTGTTTGTTTCCATAATTATCAGGGCGGTGCTGCTTTGAGATATAACGTGCGCCACACAAAAGGCAGAAGTCGCAGCACAGGCTTCATGTCTCACCCAGTCACATTATTCTGACACCGGACCAACCAGTCCTAGCATGCACTAACCCCATAATGCCAGCCGCCAGGCGGAGCACCCACTAGATTGCCAATTTTAAAGTCAAACAAACAAACCCGGCCTGTGTTCTAACCCACGACCTCCCGATCACGGGGCGGACGCCTTACCACTAGGCCAACCGTGTATGTGCGTATGTGTGTGTGTATTGTGTGTATGAGATTTGTGTGAGTCAATGTGTGTGTGTGTGTGTGTGTGTGTGTGTGTCTGTGGGTGTGTGCGTGCGTACATGCGTGCGTATGTACATGTGCGTGTGTGTGTGTGTGTGTGTAGGTGTGTGTCTGTTTGTATAAGAGATAAAGAGAGAGAGAGAGAGAGAGAGAGAGAGAGAGAGAGAGAGTGGGTGGGTTGGTTTGTGTTTCAGTGTGCGTAAGAGTATGTGTGTACGTGTATGTGTGTTTGTTTGTAAAGGTGTGTATGTCCGTCTATATGTGCGTATGGGGGTGTGTTTTGTGTGTACAGTGAAGTGTGTGTGAGAGAGTGAGTGAGTGCGTGTGAGTGAGTGTGTATGTGTGTACGTGTGTAACTTGGGTGTGTGTGTGTGTGTGTGTGTGTGTGTGTGTGTGTGTTCGTGTGTGTGTTCGTGTGTGTGTTCGCGTGTGTGTGTGTTCGTGTGTGTGTGTGTTTGAGAGAGAGAGAGAGACAGAGACAGAGACAGAGAGAGAGGTTTGTCTTTCGCTGGGGTATGCAGTGCCTTGGCGTTGCACATCTACTTAATTGTTAGCCAATTCCCAGTGCACTGTAGCTTATACAAGAAGCAACAACAGACAATTACAAAAGACTACGCCCACCCCCACCCCCTATACCCACACCATAATAAAAGTACAAAATGCAAGTACAGATACACATTTAAACGAACCTATACATTCTGGTTTCCCCGTTTCCACATCCCATTCCCAAGTCATTGTTGGAGGAAAGGAATTGTCTGCGCGTTCACAGGCAATGCTTCTTGGGCCGTTGAGTGGAAAACCATGGGTACATGACAGCGTGCACTCTGCCCCGTGCACGTAGCCATCCCGACAGGCGAAGAGCATGAAATTGCCTGAACTGTTCTGGTGAAGATTGGGAGCTCCGCATGATAGTGCTAAAACGAAAAAAAATCAATCAATCAATTAGTCAAGTGACCAAGAATAAATGGAGCACCCAAACAGATCCAGTTTACAGGTCAATATCTAAATTGTTTTTACCGCAATTTTTATTAAAACTATGCTCAACAGTGTTGTAAAAACCTAGACCCAGATACCCGCCCCCCACCCACGCACTCACACACACACACACACACACACACACACACGCACACACACACACATTCACACACACACACACACACATACACACACACACACACACACACACACACACACACACACACACACACACACACACAATCCAATCATATGGAGAAACAAAACTTGTACACAACTCACAAGAAACGGTGACAGTGAAGTGGCAGCTCGCTTTGTTGCTGTTGATGTCCACAGCTGTGTATGTCACAGGGCTCACACCGAGGTTGAATTGAGAACCTATTCAGAGACAACAAAAACGTGACATTCGTTTGTCAGCAACAAATCATAGAATAAAGATTGACTGTAATAAGACTAAATCATGAGAAAGACCAGGAGCAGTTTCTTAGGGGAATACTAATCAATCTCAGATAAAACAATGTACTGTGTGTACCTGAGAGCGTAAAGTCACGTCTGGAGAAACCAGTACCTTTGATCAAATAACACATGCATAAGCATGAGTCAAGAAGAGAGAGAGAGAGAGAGAGAGAGAGAGAGAGAGAGAGAGAGAGAGAGAGAGAGAGAGAGAGAGAGATGATGATGATGGAACTTTATTTTTCAAGGATAGAGGTTTAAGACGACGCCTTTTCTTACAACCGGTCCTTGAGAGAGAGAGAGAGAGAGAGAGAGAGAGCCGGAGAGAGAGAGAGAGAGAGAGAGAGAGAGAGAGAGAGAGAGAGAGAGAGAGAGAGAGAGAGAGAGAGAGAGAGAGAGTAGCATAACAGCAACTCCAGTGCGAATCACACAAATCCGAAACCTAACTTAAGGAACTGCAGCTGGATTTTGCTTGAAAATGTACCCAAAATGTTTCTATAGTCTGCATGGTGTCAGATTCTTTACTACAAATAACATTCAACAAATGTTATTACCAATTCAGTGCCCCATATGGCTTTTTGACCAATCAGGACGGATTCTAGGTGACCCTCTAAATGTTATAATGTTCAGGCAGGGACCCTTTTTGTTTATCAAGCTAAAAATTAACAAGACAAAGTTAAAATTTAAATCAACAATATCAGCGTGATTTATTCTAAAGAATGACACTTCAAATGCTGTCAGATAATGCTCTCTTTATCTAAAAAATACCGAAAAGCGAGTTTTGTCGGTGGGTGCTTTACGAAACAGCAAGGCACCGCCCATCCTCTGAGTGTGCAATGCCGACCCGCTCACTTGAAATTTCAATTATCTAAGTTCGGAAAAATCAAAGGAAATTGCGTCACTCGCTTTACGTCAAATGTATCTTTACGTCATTTCCCATCCGTCTGGAGTCGGTTCTAAACCTGTCGCTCTCTGTTCAACAAGAAAAAGCGAAGCAACCGAAACGCATGTTCAACATGGTTTATCTTGTGAGATTGTTGTGTGTCAAACGCATTTGATCTGTGAATATTCATCACGTCAGGTGTGTTACTCTGATTGGCTGACCCAGGTCACGAGAATTCTTTGACTGACAGGCATAATCAGGTAGGAGCGCTCAAGTTCCCATTGCGGCTGTTCTGTCTAATTCGCGGGGTCGCTTCGAAATTTCTTTTGGTCGAATTAAACGGTAATAAAACCGTTATTTCTAATATGCTGACTGTTAGCAAATGATAACAGACATGTCTCACAAACGATATCAGCATTCGCCTAAAAGGCTCATGCTTGATATCTTTTTTCTCGACATGTCTGTAATCATTTGCTAACAGTCAGCATATTAGAAATAACTCATAATAACACCCAGAAATCGCCCCTTATCATAGAACCTTTCAGCGCTGTAGAATTCCGACATATTTTGTATTAAGACTGTCTGTGTTCTGTTAGACACTGAAAAATAGTCGAGTCTTCCTATTATTAGGGATCAAAATGTCAAATAGTGTGCTGAATTAACATACTGTACCTGGCTCAATGCTTGACGAAAGTATTACATTCTCTCTCGTGTTGTCCTCGACTGTTGGAGTTCCCCAGTCAACGAATGTTGGTTCTCCTAGTCGAGCAGCGTACACTTCAATGTCATCCACACATCCATCAGGAAACACGGGTGGTGTGTTATCTGAAAATAATTAATTGTTCAACTTTATTTTAAATCAAATCTTGTTTGGGTATTGTGTGAAGTAAATTGGAAAAAAATGAATAGTCGCAGAACAAGATAGAATCAGCAGCTGCATCCTGATAAAAAAATAATGAATTCAATAATGGTATAATACTTTTAAAAATGCACACACCAAGACATTTAGTTTTTTTGTGTTCACTTTCTCACTGATGGTTTAAATAAGTATTTCTAGTATCTCTAGACTCTTATTAAAGGCACAGTAAGCCTCCCGTAAACCATCACAGAGCTCCCCGAGCGTCTGCATACGGTACAAGCATACTTCCATTTGAACGCTCACCGAACGGGAACATCCTGGATGCTTTCTGTCGAGCGTGAGAAATTTTCAAAGAATTTATTTTCGTGGACTTGGTCCTCTACAAATGGCGCCTCGTTTTGGTGCTGGACGGCTGTTATGAACTTTATTCAACCGATACAGGAAATCATGCCCGGACAGTAAGCCTCCCGTAAACCATCACAGATACTGTCAGGCTTTTACACACAGTACAAACACGCTTCCATTTGAACGCTCATCAAACGGGAACATCCTAGGTGCCCTACGTAAAGAGCGAGCAGTTTTTAAAGAATTAATTTTGCAGATTGTCTCGAACACTTTTTGGACCCATCCTGAACTCAGGTCAAAAATTGAGTTACTTCCCTTCGGGTCTGATTCTATCGATGTAAACTGGCGATAGCCGTTAATCGATGATTATCAGAATGTTTTTGGACCAAGGTGCGTTTTTGCGCTAGACCTAACGTTTAAAATCTAAATAATAGATTGACAGCTTGTTACACATACATTCTTTAATCATAAAAGAATTATGTTTTCATCAAGACAAGATCAGTACAAACCCGGAAGCAGGGTCACGCAAGGGTCGTAGCAGACGACGGTTTACAGTGCATATCGCCGTTCCTCTCAACAGTCAAAAGCCATCGCTAGAGTTCTTGTGAATCAAAGCCGTTTGTTTTGTGCATAAAAACGTGCTATTGTAGATAAGCTCACATCGAGTCGCATTCAAATGACTAACTGACGACTACATTGTGAAAAAGGGAAACTGGATCACACGGGTTCACGATGGCTCAGGGGTAAGATAAACCACGCAAAAATAAATTCTTTGAAAATTGTTCGCTCTTTACGGAGGGCACCTAGGATGTTCTCAATCGGTGAGTGTTTAAATGAAAGGGTGTTTGTGTGTAAAATCCTGACCGTATCTGTGATGGTTTACGGGAGGCTTACTGTGCCTTTAAGTTAAAAATGTCTGTGTGATAAAATGGTTAGCTCTATTGGGCAGTTGTTTGCCTTTGTCCACAAGTACAGAAACACTGCGCTATCGTGGTCCCATGTTTACAATAGTCATGCGAATTGGGATATACTTCCTTTCAGAACATTTCTATGTGGTTCCAGAATGAAACGGTTGTACCTTTTCTATTGTCTTTGTTAAATTGTCCGCAATGCAGACCTAAGACAAGCGTGTGTGTGTGTGTGTGTGTGTGTGTGTGTGTGTTAGTGCGTGCGTGCGTGCGTGCGTGCGTGTGTGTGTAAGTCTGTGTGTGTGTGTGTATGTGTGTTTGTTTGTGTGACTCTGTGTGTGTGTATGTTTGTGTGCGTGCGTGCGTGCGTGTGTGTGTGACTTTCACTTGTGATAAATCGTTTACAAAGAAAACGTTCGTGTTTTATGGGTGTGTATTGTTTTTATTTTATTTTATTTCATAGCATTGTGCAAGCTGCAGGCTGAAAGCAGCTAACTGCACATTACCCCTGCAAGTTGCAGTTTCGCTCCATGTCGCGTCATCACGGCACATGACGTCAGAAGGGCCAGATACGTCATAGGACGGATGGCAGATCAAGGAACAAGAGTCACGATACGACCAGCCGTTCTTGCATTCATAGCGACCGTGGTCTACTTGGGGAGGCTCGGGACACTGTTTGACTGCAGCACAAATAATCAAATGATGGAATATATGTTTCTTGGGGGAAAGAAACTAAGTCATTTTGTGATAAAGTCCAAGGCGTTAGCGGTTTCAAAGACAATGCTACAGAGAGAGAGAGAGAGAGAGAGAGAGAGAGAGAGAGAGAGAGAGAGAGAGAGAGAGAGAGAGAGAGAGAGAGAGAGAGAGAGAGAGAGAGAGAGAGAGAGAGAGAGAGAGAGAGAGAGGTCTGAAGTCTGAATGTTTTAATGAGTAGGCCTTGGGCCTTTTTCATGGAGATGAGCACATCTCAAGCACCAGCATACAAATGCACATAGTAAACAAAAACAAGAACATCCTAGAGAGAGAGAGAGAGAGAGAGAGAGAGAGAGAGAGAGAGAGACAATGACAATGACAATGACAATTCTTTATTTTACGAGGGTAACAGAATAAGCATTGGTATACTTTTTTGCATCTGGCCCTCGCCCTAAAGAGGGACTAAATCTACTATAATAACTACTACTACATACTTACATAATTAGTAAAACAGTATAAGTTTATGTACATAAGTGCATTATATGAAACATTGTAGTTTATAAATGTTCATGACAAGGTGCAAAGTAAAAATTTGCAAGTCAATTAGAGTCAGAATACTATATGCAATAGTACATCAACTCTGTAAGACAATGGATATTATGCAGAACATCATAATTTCGTGAACAAAACAATAAATCAAAAGTGAGTGACTGTGTCCCAAAGGACATAACAATCAAGAATATACTATTTTCATTAAATGGGATATATATTTGTTTTTGAAAGAATCTGTGCTGGTAGCTTCCCGTAAGGCATTCGGAAGAGCGTTCCAGAGACGGCCACCTGAATAAACTAGACTAGACTTAAATAAGTCTATCCTAGGAAGAGGAGTGTTAAATTTCATAAGGTGGTGTGAATTCTTCAAAGAGAACTTTGAACAAATGGTTTGGGGTAGAGTTTCGGATATGATTTTATGCATAAAGATTCCTTTGTTAAAAAGCAGTCTTGACTTTAGAGGTAAGATCCCTAAATGTATGTAGTCTAACTCTGTGAGGGTAGTGTGCTTTAGTAATACTACTTTTAGCGCTCTTTTATGTAATCTGCTGAGTGGTTTTAAGGAATTTTCACTTGCGGAGTCCCATAGAGTGGATGCGTAATCAATAACAGATTGAATATGAGCAATGAAGAATAACTTTCTGGTTTGGCAGTTCAGGAAGTGTTTAATTCTAGATAAGAGATACACTTTCTTAGACACCACTTTACTAAGTTGCTCTATGTGGGTTGACCAAGACAAGTTGTTATCGATATTAACACCCAGCAGTTTGTGATGGTCGACTTTTTCCACTATTTCACCATCTATCATTAAAGCAGGACCAGCTGAACAAATATTCTGGCGTTTTTGTCTTGTTGTTATGACCATATATTTGGTTTTCTTTGGGTTAAGAGACATATGGTTTAGTTCAGTCCACTCTGTCAACTGGTTTAAACTCCTTTGAAGTGATTCTGATAAGCGAGTTACATTTGTGTTGCTGGAGTGAATTGTGGTGTCATCTGCAAAAAGTTCACATACATTTTGAATATGTAGGGGGAGGTCATTAATGTATATAGAGAAGAGGAGGGGTCCTAAAACCGATCCTTGTGGTACACCGTATTTTACTTCTTGCATGCTCGACGCCGAGGCGTTTGTTAGTACAGTCTGTTGTCTGCCGGTGAGAAATGAACTAATAAGTTTGACAGTTTCGATTCCGACGCCATACAATGCAAATTTTCTCAGTAATAACGTGTGATCAATAACGTCAAAGGCTTTAGCAAAATCAACAAAAATGGCACCACAGAATTCATTGTCGTTTATTTTCTCCAGCCATTGATCAACAAGAGAAACTAAGGCAGTATGGCAGGAATGGTTAGCTCTAAAACCCGATTGTTTAGGGTGAAGTAAATTGTTTTGGTTAAGATGCATTAGAATATGTTTGTTAATGTGTTTTTCAAGTGGTTTTGATAAAACAGACAATATTGAAATTGGCCTATAGTTTGATGGGTCTTTTTTATCACCTGATTTAAACAGAGGAATGACTTTAGCCTGTTTCAGGGCGACTGGGAAATAATTTTTGTCTAAACAAAGATTATAAAGGTAAGTGAGTGTTTCAGAAATTACAGGGGCTGACAATTTAAGAATCCTACCATCGAGGCCGTCGATTCCCCGGGAGCCTGTTTGCTTAAGGTGTGTAAGTGCGTAAAAAACTTCAGGTACTGTAAGTAGAGGAATATTCGCTTGACTTGAAACTTGTTTCGACTCACAATATTCTTCTAACACTTTCAAATTGTTCAAATTGGATTTGTCATTTGTAATAATTTTTTCAGCTATTTTAGAAAAATGCGTGTTTAAATCATCAGGGGATATGTCCTTAACACAACTTGAATGACTGGCAATCGTTTTATTTGTAAGTTCATTTATTGCTTTCCATATATTCTTTGAATTTTGCTTTGATGACGCTAGGTCATGAAAGTACTTAATTTTTTTTGTTCGTTTAAGTGAGTTTACTTTATTTCTCTGTTCTCTATACTCTGCTTCCTTGCCAACTGATTTTAAGAAATCACGATGGCCAATAGCATCTTGTAATTCATTATTCCCCCCTCTGCTTCTTTACCTCTGTAAACTTGTAGAGCTAGTTATTTTTCGATAATGACCCAGCAACCAAACAAATAACGAGCCAGCAACAGCCTGAATCCTCGATAGTGCAATGAGTTGAGAAGCTGTTCTGTTTCGGTACTACTTTTGCGACTGAAAAGTTCCGAACGCTCTATACGTACGAAGTATACATCTCTGGAGCAAACAATACAAACATACCGCATTTAAATTAACAACTACAGGCCTGAACACATGAATATCCATATAAAATCCATGAGTTCGGTTGTTTTCTGAATCTAGATCTGCTGTGCACAAACCGTTCATCACAAGCAAATTCCCAAGGCAAGTAACTCATACTCTCGCGACAAGAGTAGTTCCCCTTCTTTTAACTCAGTTTCTTCGACAACACTGACTGCAATCCGACGGTCAGTTTTCAACAATATTTCATTTTATAAACAGATCACACGCAACCAAATGCACACATCTCATCAATTTAAACAACATAAAGCGGTTTCATACACTATTTTCCCCAGAAAACTGAACTTCATACAGTAATTAACGTTGGAACACGGGTGCAAAAGTTCGTCTGCTAGTCCCATTTGACGCAAGAACATTATCTTAAGCGATACTAAAACATAAACAGAACACACAATACCTGCCTTTACCGCCACAGCAGAATAACAGCATATCTGTGTACTTGATTTTAGTCCAAAACAAGGAAACTGACAAGAAGTGTTAACAGAATGGAATGATTTGCACGGAACTATACAACCGCGCATCAATCGATCGCCTGCGCAGGTTGACTGGTTGAGTGAGTCGGATTCGATGAAACTTTCGCACAAAAACTCCTGTTTTCTTTGAATAACTGAAGAAAGGAGGAATAAAGAGGTTACACACCTCGTCTCAGTGATTATTAAAAATAATGGTCTCAGTTCGCGGTCATGAAAAAGCTCGCTGAAGCTCGCATTTTTCATGATCCGCTAACTTCGACCATTATTTTTAATAATCACTGAGACTCGGCATGTAACCTCTACGTATCAAACCATTTAGGTTTTACTAATTGCTTGACTATCTTAATTCTCCACGGGGCATGTTTATCGTATATTTCTGTAAAGACATTTATCCAGTGTGTTATTGCATCATCAGGATCCGTATAATTATAAACATCAGAGAGAGAAGAATTACCTAAGTCTACAAGAAAGGCGTTCTCGTTAAATTTAGTAAAGGAGAGAGAGAGAGAGAGAGAGAGAGAGAGAGAGAGAGAGAGAGAGAGAGAGAGAGAGAGAGAGAGAGAGAGAGAGAGAGAGAGAGAGAGAGAGAGAGAGAGAGAGAGAGAGAGCGAGAGCGAGAGAGAAAGAAAGAGAGTTTCTGAGTGTGTATGTGTATGTGTGTTTGGGGGGGGGGGGGTGTGTTGCGTAGGTATATGTGTGTGTATGTGAATGTGTGTGCGAGAGACAGACGGACAATAAGACAGACAGACATACGACAGACACATAGAATGTTTTTGTTTTTTCCTTTTCCCCACTATCATGTACTCGTTCGCACTAACAGGTTTTAAACGAAATGCAAAAATGAGGATGAACAATCAAATAGACACAAAGAAACAAAAAACAAACAAGAAAACAAACAAATACAAGACCTAGACTGAAAAGGGCAAGGATAGACATTATGGTTTTTCAAAGTTTAGACTTCCTCATTCCTTTCCAGAAAAAGATTAATTTACTTCACATTTACTTTAAACAATCGTACTTTCACACGAGGGTTCAACGTTGTTCCACGTATCTTCATCCACGCAGGTCACGGTCGCGTTGCCAAGCAACTGGTAGCCATGGTCACAGGTGACTTTGCACTGGGAACCTTGCACATAGCCGTGTGTGCACGTGATGTGGCTGTTGGCAGGGGTCACGGGTGGCCGACAACCTTTAGCTATAAACATATAATTATGCAAATCAGCATGGAATAGGCATGTGCCAACCAATCCCAGAGTCTCCATGTGAACCTGTGTGTCTTTGTCTACTCATTGAATTTCCTAATAATTGTTATCAAATGTTTACGTTATTATCCTCTACAGGAAGGCTGGGTGCGACAAAGACCCATTTTCATTTCAATGTAAGATTTTAATGGACAATGAAGTGTTCTTATTTTTTTTATTTTTTTTAAATTTTTTTTCCCCGCTATAGTTTAGTTGTTCACATCTTTAATTTCAGTTTTTGTAACTGTCTGAGTAACTGTTAATAACAGGTAAGTAATGCATTCGACAAAATGTACCTGTTTGTGAATCGGCTGTGTTCGTGTGTTGGGTCCCTTTTTGACTCACATGCGAAGCAAAAGTGAGTCTATGTACTCACCCGAGTCGTCCGTCCGTCCGTCCTTCCGGACGTCCGTCCGTCTGGACGTCCGGACGTCCGTCCGGAAAACTTTAACGTTGGATATTTCTTGGACACTATTCAGTCTATGATATCAGTACCAAATTTGGCAAGATGGTGTATGATGACAAGGCCCCAAAAAACATACATAGCATCTTGACCTTGCTTCAAGGTCAAGGTCGCAGGGGCCATAAATGTTGTCTAAAAAACAGCTATTTTCCCCATTTTTCCCATTTTCTCTGAAGTTTTTGAGATTGAATACCTCACCTATATATGATATATAGGGCAAAGTAAGCCCCATCTTTTGATACCAGTTTGGTTTACCTTGCTTCAAGGTCAAGGTCACAGGAGCCCTTCAAAGTTGGATTGTATACATATTTTGAAGTGACCTTGACCCTGAACTATGGAAGATAACTGTTTCAAACTTAAAAATTATGTGGGGCACATGTTATGCTTTCATCAGGAGACACATTTGGTCACATATGATCAAGGTCAAGGTCACTTTGACCCTTATGAAATGTGACCAAAATAAGGTAGTGAACCACTAAAAGTGACCATATCTCATGGTAGAAAGAGCCAATAAGCACCATTGTACTTCCTATGTCTTGAATTAACAGCTTTGTGTTGCATGACCTTGGATGACCTTGACCTTGGGTCAAGGTCACATGTATTTTGGTAGGAAAAATGTGTAAAGCAGTTCTTAGTGTATGATGTCATTGCTAGGTTTAGTTATTTGACCTTGACCCTGAAGGTCAAGGTCATGTAAAGTTCAAGGTCAAGCATGTGAGTCGTATGGGCTTTGCCCTTCTTGTTTGAATCAAGTTTCTGGGTAAAATCAGACATCTGATTCTAGCTATCTAGCCAGTTTGTATCAGAGTTTTCATCTTATCCGCTTGTTTTGCGACTTTCGTTATGGGGCTAGACAAAATCAGAATGTAACTTGATCCCGGGAACTTTTAGATAAAACTGGAATTGTATCGAATTCATTAACTGTTTGTTATAAAATCAAACAGATAACAAAAATAAAAGGTAACGGTTTCATACCTTCAACGGTGACAACAAAACTGCAGGAAGCAGAATTGTTGGCTGCATCCATTGCGCTGATCTTGATGACGTGGGAACCCACAGCCAGTTTGTCTCCCTTTGCAACATCACTCTTCAGCCTCACTTCCAGTCCGCTGTTGTCCCTGACAACGGGGTCAACCCAGGGCACGGTCACCGGCGCAAGCAACGGTCCTGACCTCAGCACTTGGTTAGAAGGGCAGCCGTTCGGAAACGTAGGTGCTTGCATGTCTTTGAAAAAGGATAACACAGCTGAAGTTTAGCTTCTGTCACCTTCACTCATCTGTCTCTATCTGTCTGTCTGTCTTTCTGTCTCTCTATCTGTCTATCCCCCCCCTCTCTCTCTCTCTCTCTCTCTCTCTCTCTCTCTCTCTCTCTCTCTCTCTCTCTCTCTCTCTCTCTCTCTCTCTCTCTCTCTCTCTCTCTTTCTCTCGGTCGATATTTGTTTTTGTCTTATTTGTTTGATTGTTGTTGGTTTGTGTTTTTTGTCTCTGTTTTTGTTTGATTATTTACTTTTCTAAGATGCTTAACTCTGCACAAACTTGAACAGGCCATAGGAATTTACATTTCGATTCTTAACATTTTGAGAACTATCTACTTGCCCGAGAGAAAAAAAAGGACGGAAGATTACACAACGTACGAAAGCTATGCCTTCTTCGCACGAAAACCCAACATACCTCATCCACAATTTCACGGCGACTAGTATATATATATATAGCTTCTCAATTTTACAGAAATATGAAAAATTTCACTTTCTTTACACCCAAAAATATAAAATTCGGCAATTTCTTTCTATACGGCATGATTCAACTGCCCCACATCCCTACACTCTGTAAGACTGACCTAAACACGGCAAAGCCTGCGTCCATGTTCCATCGGATGTGCATCTGATGAACGGGGTCTGCGAAGAGAAGCCTGGATGGCAATGGATTGGACACAATCCCCCATATTCTTCGCTGCGGCAAAATGCTTGACCCCCACTTATCTTTTTTGGGCTGCCGCATGATAAGCCTGTGGAAAATGAAACAAGAATGGTATGTATGAAACAGTCAAGACGCTTTTACAAGAAGAAAAGCAAACACGAAAGAACGGACACATTGATAGAGCTTTAATGATTGTAGGTGTTATGAGTTGATAACTTGTAAATTGTTAGAAATTTCGTGTCAACACAAACACTTTTATATAATCCTGTGATAATTACTATCCGATTTCTGTTTATGATCGTATAGCGTGCGTGACCATTTCTACTTGTAAGAGAACAAAACACACTTCGTCTCATGATGACAATAATAATCAACTACTCAATCATTTACTAAATCTATCACTCAATCAATCAATTTATTAATCAATCGCTTTCTCAATCAATCGTTTAATAAATCACTCAATCTATCAATCTCTCTATCAATCAATTACATTGTCAATCAGTCAGCCAATTAATCAATCAATCAATCAATCAATCAATCAATCAATTTATCAATCAATCATCAGTCAATCAATCGATTGTCTTACGATGACAACTTGGAAACTCATGGGTCCAGCTTCTGTCTTGCTGGCACTTCGTTCGGGAAACCCCGTTTCTGAGTTTGAAACCCGTTTTACAGGTATAGTCACAGACAGAACCGTAGATGTTTTGACTTGGCCGACACTTTTTGTTGCCCCCAGTGACGTAAGGAGTCTCGGGACACTCAATCACTGAAAGACACGTATGAACGCCAGTTTAAGTTACATTTTTTTTTTATAAATCGGTGGCAATTTCTAATAAACATTCACTTGAAGGTATTACACACGTGGCCAAAACAGTATTGAAACAAGTCCTGTACCTTTTTGTTTGTTTGTTTGTTTGTTTGCTTAACGCCCAGCCGACCACGAAGGGCCATATCAGGGCGGTGCTGCTTTGACATATACTGACGTGCGCCACACACAAGACAGAAGTCGCAGCACAGGCTTCGTGTCTCACCCAGTCACATTATTCTGACACCGGACCAACCAGTCCCAGCACTAACCCCATAATGCCAGACGCCAGGCGGAGCAGCCACTAGATTGCCAATTTTAAAGTCTTAGGTATGACCCGGCCGGGGTTCGAACCCACGACCTCCCGATCACGAGGCGGACGCCTTACCACTAGGCCAACCGTGCCGGTCAGTCCTGTACCTAAACTAAAATTAAAAATATGTAATTAAACACATGCCCTTATCTATTCATTTGTGGTACCTTTCTGGGCACCGAATTTGAATTAAAGTGACAACGGTACGTGTGGATGGGTTATTTAGTAGATATACAAAACGAGCTGCATCATTCAATGGGCGATCATTAATTACGGTTTTGTAGTAACTGTTTCTGAAGTATACAGGACATTTGGAAAAGGCAATTATCGTTTTTTTAGTCGTAGTAGTGGAAGTAGTAGTAGTAGTAGTAGTAGTAGTAGTAGTAGTAGTAGTAGTAGTAGTAGTAGTAGTAGAAGTGGATGTTTAGAGAGTCGTTTGGGAATTTATGGACGATCTTGTATGCGTACATATACATGTGATAATAATATTGCAGCATTTTTTGCTTCCTAAATAAACAGTTAATACAAAGCATTTTACTGTTCCTCTTCATCGTTAATGGAAATAGGTTGTTGGTTGTAAAAACAAACAAACACCATAATTATGATGCCACACTGTTTGCAAGCGTGCATGTATATCATAATACTAATAATGAGGATACTTATATATATGGCTCAAATCCTAGAATAGTTCCAAGCGCCTCACAAAATCTATATCTATATCTAATTGTTTCCTGTCCTGGTCTCGCCCCCCCCCCCCCCTCACCCTTCAACCCCTAATCTTCATATCGGGCTATGACCTGAATTGAATAAACCATCCATCCATCCATCCATCCATCCATCCATCCATCCATCCATCCATCCATCCATTCCGCCTTACCCTTCACTGTAACAAGAAACCCACAGAAGTCGGCTGCCCCATGTGCATCTCTGACTCTGTAGCTGATGGAATCTGTCCCTCTGGGGAACTCGCTGCCTGGCCCAAGACCGGTCAGTTGCTGGACACTGAATAATATCATCACATATTTATTCCATTGGACATTATATAAATAATTGTGTTGCATCTTTCTTCCATTGGACATTAAATGATATCATTACATATTTCTTCAATTGGACAGTAAATAATATCATCACATCTTTCTTCAATTGGACATTAAATAATATCATTACATCTTTCTTCAATTGGACATTGAATAATATCATTACATCTTTCTTCAATTGGACAGTAAATAATATCATTACATCTTTCTTCAATTGGACATTAAATAATATCATTACATCTTTCTTCAATTGGACATTGAATAATATCATTACATCTTTCTTTAATTGGACATTAAATGATATCATTACATCGTGCTATAATTGGACGCTGACTAACATTATTACATCGTTCTATAATTGGACACTGATTAACATTATTACATCGTTCTGTAATTGGACACTAATCAACAGCATTACATGTGTTTAAATTCATCTATTTTTTTTTTAAGGATGTGACTAGCAAACACTCTGCAATACCTCTTTTTCAATAAATAAAAATATTTTCCCCAGCTTTGCCTTGTATTGTGAAAACTTATTTACCTTGCTCCTTATGCTATCATTCCAACAAATTTCTTATCAAAGAAAAACAAATTCACAGTGTTCAAATTAAAAACGCAGATAAAGTTGATGTTTACTGTATTTGATACAGAACAGAGGAACTGTGTGGAATAATTTTGATCATAGCTAAGAACTAAAATGTATAATAGGGTGAAATTCAACGCAGAGAAAGCAGACAGTGTAAACCACTGCAGAGAACGTTGTTGTTGTCTCTGTGAGCTGTGAAAGTTTGTAAGGCCAAAAAAAAAATAGGTCTGTTTACGGTAACCCGACCGACCCTGGTGTTTTCGCGCGACCCTAGACTTTTTTTTGGCATTTGGGAAAAAAAAAAAAAAAAAAAAAAAATCTTGTTTTTTTGGCAAAATAACGTAAAAATATGTTTTTTTGGAAAAAAAAAAAAAAACAATCCCGACCTACCGACCCTATTTTTTTGGCCTATGTTACCGTAAACAGACCTATTTTTTTTTTGGCCTAAGCGTTAATTTGGCGCCAAAAAAGTTGTTGTTTCTTTGAGCTGAGAAAATATGTATGCGCTAAATTGACGCAGGGAAATTTGACAGCATTAAAAGATAAACTCATTAGTCTTCTCGTTGAAACACGTAGAATAAAATAATACCCTAATCTGTCCAGGCCCTACATTGAATGCGCGCGTATTTTCTCTGGGTTACATCTAAGCCAAAACTCGTTTCGGTTTGGCAAAGACAGATTTTCTCTGTCTTTTCTTTTTCCATTTGTTGTTATACCTCAGTTGCATGCAGGCTGCTTCAACGCTTCAGTTTTGCTTCTCATTTTTTTTGCGCGGGGAGCATCCTTTAAGGAGGATATTATTGGCTGAATAAATACATATATTGACTTAAATGTCATTTACACAGTTTGTTCGACTAAAAGAAAAAAACACACAACATTTTGCATAGGTTTTATATTTCTAGTAAGTAATGCTTTCATAGAAATGTCGCAGGCCTTGCACGGATTTATGGTGATGCCAAATATATTTTCCCCTTGGGAAGGAAAGTTCCCTTAAATGAAAGGAACGGTCTTTTCCATTAAAGCAGTTCTGCACTATTTATTTATTTATTTATATGGGAGATTTATATAGCGCTTGACGTTCTCTAAGCGCTTTACATATTAATTTCTACAGTGCGAGATGGAATTGTTTACACAAGACCTGGCCAGGCTTTAACATGGAGTGAGATCATCCCTCGACTTGACCACACTCTAAGGCCAAACAAAAATATATGTTGGTTACCCCTTGACTGCCTCAGGACGGGTATACCCGTCCTGCACTTGTGCATTATTTCCATGATTAGATACTAAAAACAGATTCTTGGTTGAATTTCCTTTAAAAATAACATAGGTTTTACTTTCCTACCTACTGCCAGTTTGGAGCTAGAATTTTTTGTGAATTATTACACCCCGAACTCCAATATTCCCTGGCAGTCAGGGAGTTTTGATTGGCAGCGAAAGGGTTAGGGTAACATGAACAACAACAACAAAATAGGGTCGGTAGGTCGGCTTTTATTTTTAAATTTAAAAACAATTTTAGTCTTGGTTTGGTTTGCAAAATGTGCCAGAAAATGTTACCTTAAACCAACATATATTTTTGTTTGGCCTAATAGACAACATCCTGCCTGTTTCCTGTAAAAAGTGATAATCCTTTTATGAATCAATTTCAGAGATTGCAAGAATCACAAATCAGTCCCCAAAACATCCCACTCTGCACAGACTTTTTTTTTTTTTTTAGACAAAAGTTTTTGGTTTTTTTTTTATGAATGGAGGAATGGTTTTACCCATGTAAAAATCTGGCCAGATCTTAAACAAAGAGTTCAAAGCAAAACACTTAAAAAGGCTGACTTACACGAAAGCTTTCCCATCGGGGTCTCCAGCCTGCGGTGTTTGCCACGTGACGACAGCGGTAGTCTTGCCTTCCTCTGCGACTACCACAATGTCCGCCGGACACTGGATCTGTGGAGGCCTGTTTGGAGGTGGCTGGTCTGAGCTATCGCGACCACCTACACACCATTATTTGATATAACAGTATTATGGAAGTTTTCAACATTTAAAATACTCTCGGTTACTAGGTTATTTGCCTGTCGTGAGATTTAGAGGTACCTTCCTTCTTGAGTTTAGGCCAAACAAAAATATAATTATGTTGGTTTAGGGTAACGTAAGGTCGGCTTTTTGTTTTTTTTATTCATTTTTGTTTTTAAAAATTAGTCGATTTTAAAGGAGGTTACTTCCCTTAGTCTCAGTATGGTTCGCAAAATGTGCCAAAAGTTGGGTTTATTTTTAGAAATGAAAAAAAAGTTTTAGGGTCGGTGGGAAAAAATAGGGTCGGTCGGGTTACCCTAAACCAACATATATTTTTATTTGGCCTTACTATCTTGGGAACCACTGCATACATGTATCTGCCCAACGTTTTGTATTGGGTAGGTACGACATCCAACTTGGACACACATACCAAAGCTGCGTGGATGCGGCTTGAGCAGAGTGGATTTTGTTTCTGTACTTCTTCTTCTTCTCCTCTTTTTCTTCGTTCATGGGCTTAGACTCCCACGTTCACTCATGTTTTTAGCACGAGTGGATTTTTACGTGTATGACCGTTTTTACCCCGCCATTCAGGCAGCATACGCTGGCAAGCAAAAAATAAAAAAATAAGCCTCCAAACAAAACATAACAACAACAGCAACATAAACATATGAGTCCCGCCTCATAAAATGCAAACAAAAATGCAACTTTAACGACTTAACTTGTCAAGCTGGCCTTACCGAAAATGCTCGAGACGAACTTCAACAATGACGGAATGGCGGGGGCGATGATTGCAAGGGCAGGAAGCACCCAGCGTTTTTCACGGTGTAACACTGGAGCAGTACCTGAAATGCATGCACAGACAGACGGACACACACACACGCACACGCACACACACGCACGCACACACACACACACACACACACGCACACACACGCACACACACACACACACACACACACACACACACACACACACACAATGGCCTAAAGGAAACCAGATTCATTTTTGTAGTCAACTTGCATTGTATACGAGTAGGATATCTGCCACATTCTTGAGCTTTTTGTTCTTTGAGTGTATCAAACTTTCGTCACAACAGTTACTGTCGGCGGAGTTTCAAATGAACCATAACTCAAGAGAAACGAAACGTACTGTTTCCGGGGAGCCCTTGGTGATGGTTACAAAACACAGCATCATCTTACCGTCTGTTACCCATCCACCCAATCTGCAGGTAGACAGAACGGTAACGGCAGTCCGGTTTAGGCACACACTGCCTTCTCCCAGCAATCTTCCTTGTGGACACTGCACTGCGTCGGTCTCAAAACAGTCTGTATCTTCAAACTGTTCGTCCTGTTTACAAAACCCATTCCGGTTTTGGCTGCCCTTCTGCACATTGTAAACATGACTGTGGTGACTTTTGGTGACTCAGACATTTGTAGCCCTCGCATACCTACGTTCACGTACAGAAGAAGAAGAAGAAGAAGAAGAAGAAGAAGAAGAAGAAGAAGAAGAAGAAGAAGAAGAAGAAGAAGAAGAAGAAGAGACATTCAATATAATAGTCTCAGGGGCGGATTAGGGGGGGGGGATGTTACAGGGGTTCTAGACCCCCCCCACCCCGGCTGTCAAAAAAAAGGAAAGATTAAATACTAACTTTAAAAGAAATGAGTGGCTGCTGACATCAGTTGATCATGTTTGAAATCAAGGATAAGCCACAAATTGTTTATAAAATAGCTAAAATTCTTCAGCTTCAAGGGGGCTTCGCGTTGCCCCTGTACCCCAATAGGGATCTACCGACCCCTGGACCCCAGGTTGTAACCCCCCCCCCCCTCTGGCTTAACTGCTCCGCCCCTGAGTCTGAAGTTGTTCTATACTATTTCCTCAGTCAAAACATATATATAGATATATAGCTATTCTGATGGACACGTGGGGGAATTCGGGGGCTGTGATTGGATGGTCTCACACATCCCTTTTCCGATCATCAAAGCATAACGCTACGAAAGTTGGCCATTTTTGCCGATATCCAAACGATATCGGCAATAACAAAGACGCATGGTTCCGGTTTCTTCCACGTGTATAAAGTACACGCATACCTCGCCAGGTTTGTTTCTGTCACTCTGTGACTAGTCGACAGACGATGCCATTTGCTTTGTGTGTGTTTTTGTTGTTGCTTACTGTACATGACATACATTACGTGTAAAATCCAGTTCTTTAACAGGCAACAAACCTTGCAAATTTCCAGAAGCTGCAATCTGAAGCGACCTATCTCGGATTCTAGCAGACGATCTCTCCAATGTTTAACACAAAATCAGCAAACTCTCCTGTCACATAGAACGTCCATTGTATAGTGCAATGTTGAAATGAAGTTACTGGTCTGAAACATTTCGTCGTTTCTTCTGAGACAATCCTTGTTCTCTTATCATCTACAGATTTACCGCTGTCTTCACCACGCGAATTCCCAACAGAAGTCAGACTTTCGAACATACAATATACGTAGGCAAGCATGATACGTCATGACGTCATATGATTCCTAACATATTGACGTAATGCTAAGCATCCGGTTATCTCGAGTTTTCTCCGTAATACATGTCCGTGGGTTTTTCAATGTTCGGTTATTTCCGTGGCTTCATGCGGAAAGGGAACCGTCGTCTGCAATCAACGACATGGACCATTCTGGTACTTGTCGCTGACAAAAACATGATTCTAACACAGAATTTAATGTCAGAATAGCTATATAAACGCTATTGTGTTTTCATCGTAGCAATAGGGTCCGATATTTAGACTCGAACAAGTATAATGCGACTCGTCTTCGACTCGTCGGCATTATACTTGTCTCGTCTAAATATCGGGCCCTATTGCTACGCTGAAAACACAATAGCTGTTAATCTATATATATATACGACTAGTGTCTGTCTGTCTGTGTGTCTGTCTGTGTGTCTGTCTGTGCGCGATGCGCGGCCAAGGTTCTCGATGGATCTGTTTCAAATTTGGTGATCATATTCAGGTACACCCTGGACACAACCTGGTCGATGAGATATTTCAACACGTGCTCTCAGCGCGCAGCGCGGAACCGATTTTGGTTCCACCTCAGCTATTTTGGTTCCACCTCAGCTTACCCGGGCCCCCATACCGACACACCATAGCCGCTACACCACATCACAACGCCAAAGTTCTCGGTGGATCTTTTTCAAATTTGGACACCGTATTCAGCTACACCCCGGACACAATATCATCGATGAGATATTTCAACACGTGCTCTCAGCGCGCAGCGCTAAACTCATTTTCGTTTTTGTGTTCATTTCACCATTATAAGTAACTCTTCCTTATCTTCTCCAGTGTTTGGCGTTTATCTCCCTTCCTTCGTGTGGCTTTCCCGTTCAGTTGTAAGTTACTATTATTTTTAGAATGTCACTGCGCTGTCCACTGCGCTGTCCTTAACGCTTCCCTTGCACCCGTAAGTTGTTCTTACTGTCAAAGTGAAAAGGTCGAATCAATTTATAGCCACGCGAAAAATACACTCTCACCTATCTCTATATATTTATAGATACAGATATGCATATATATATACGGCTTCTCTGTGTGTGTGTGTGTTTGTGTGTGTGTGTGGGCAAAAACCTATGTATTATAGAGTTCTGTTTGTGATGGGGTCTAGCGGCTTTTGTCTGTCTGTATGTTCTGGCATGTGAGAAGCCACAGCAGATGTTATAGGACAAAAAAATAAGCTCTAAAATTCTCAATCCCGTTTGACAGGACTTCGCCTTTCAAAGGTGATTGTGGTGAACCGCCACGCTGTCTGTCTCTGTCGCGCCGTTCACCCCAAATTCCCGTTTCTGAGGTACTATTTTTAGAATGTCACTGCGCTGTCCAGAACGCTTCCCTTGCACCCGTAAGTTGTTCTTACTGTCAAAGTGAAAAGGTCGAATCAATTTATAGCCACGCAAAAAATACACTCTCACCTATCTCTATATATTTATAGATATAGATATACATATATATATATACGGCTTCTCTGTGTGTGTGTTTGTGTGTGTGTGTGTGTGGGAAAAAACCTGTTGATTGTAGAGTTCTGTTTGTGATGGGGTCTAGCGGCTTTTGTCTGTCTGTATGTTCTGGCATTTGAGAAGCCACAACAGATAATATAGGGCTAAGAAATAAGCTCTAAAATTCTCAATCCCGTTTGACAGGACTTCGCTTGCAGAGGTGATTGTGATGAACCGCCACGCTGTCTGTCTCTGTCTCGCGATTCACCCCGGCGAAGCCGGGTATTCCTCTAGTATCTATATATATATATATACGACTTGTGTCTGTGTGTCTGTGTGTCTGTGTGTCTGTCTGTGTATGTGTGTATTCGCCATGCACGGCCAAAGTTCTCGATGGATCTGCTTCAAATTTGGTGTCCATATTCAGATACACCCTGCACAAAATCTGGTCGATGAGATATTTCAATGCGTGCTCTCAGCGCGCAGCGCTGAACCGATTTTGGTTCCACCTCAGCTACCCGGGCCCCCATACCGACACACCAAAGCCGCTAGACCACATCACAACGCCAAAGTTCTCGGTGGATCTTTTTCAAATTTGGACACCGTATTCAGCTACACCCCGGACACAATATCATCGATGAGATTATTTCAACACATGCTCTCAGCGCGCAGCGCTGAACCGATTTTGATTTTTCTGTTCATTTCACCATTCTCAGTAACTCTTCCTTATCTTCTCCAGTGTTTTGCGTTTATCTCCCTTCCTTCGTGTGGCTTCAATCCATATTCCCGTTTCTACGTTACTATTTTTAGAATGTCACTGCGCTGTCCAGAACGCTTCCCTTGCACCCGTAAGTTGTTCTTACTGTCAAAGTGAAAGGTCGAATCAATTTAAAGCCACGCGAAAAATACACTGTCACCTATCTCTATATATTTATAGATATAGATATACATATATGATATACGGCTTCTCTGTGTGTGTGTGTGTTTGTGTGTGTGTGTGGGCAACACCTGTGGATTTTAGAGTTCTGTTTGTGATGGGGTCTAGCGGCTTTTGTCTGTCTGTATGTTCTGGCATTTGAGAAGCCACAGCAGATAATATAGGGCTGAGAAATAAGCCCTAAAATTCTCCATCCCATTTGACAGGACTTCGCCTTCAAAGGTGAATGTGGTGAACCGCGACGCTGTCTGTCTCTGTCTCGAGATTCACCCCGGCGAAGCCGGGTATTCCTCTAGTATATATATATATATATATATATATATAGAATGTGGAAGACACTTGGTTTATGAAAACAAGATTTAATGTTCGCATGCTTGTCGGGGCTTAGGTCGACCTGTCTTACGTTACGGGGTTCAAAACTAGATCCTTTCTCACCTGGTCTGAACACACATCTTCAGGCAATCCTGATTTCCCCCCAGTCACCCAATAACACAGGACAAACAGCAGAAGGAGAGGGAAAGCTGTGGACATAGAACATAAAAATCAGTGACCTTTTATTACTAACTTTATAATTTATAATTGTGTGTGTGTGTGACTTGAGGCGAGGAAGCTCGAGTGTATACTGCTAGTATTAGTGAATGTATTTTTTATGTTTATGCTGTCCAGTGTTGTTTTTAAATTAATGTTGTTGACCAGTTTGTATAAATGATGCGTGTGCTGGTGTATATGGCTGGATTGAAATGTTTCTTAACCGCAATGTCATCACAAATTCCCAACCTTGGGCAATTCAAGATTCTGTATTCTGTATTCTGTAATTAAAAGCATATACCATTTGATGCATTTGAAATTGAGCAGAAAGTTGTTGTTGTTGTTTTTGTTGTTGTTGTTGTTGTTGTTGTTGTTGTTGTTAATGTTTTTGTCGTTGTTGTTGATTTTTAGGCATATTTATCAACCAATCATTTCTAAATGTTTTGCTCAATACCGTTAAACAGAATACTCGCGTCAATGTCGTATCATCATCAATCATCATCAATCATCATCAATCATCATCAATCATCATCATCATCATCATCATCATCATCATCATCATCATCATCATCATCATCATCTTCTTCTTCTTCTTCTTCTTCTTCTTCTTCTTCTTCTTCTTCTTCTTCTTCTTCTTCTTCTTCTTCTTCTTCCTCTTCTTCTTCTTCTTCTTCTTCTTCTTCTTCTTCTTCTTCTTCTTCTTCTTCTTCTTCTTCTTCTTCTTCTTCTTCTTCTTCTTCTTCTTCTTCTTCTTCTTCTTCTTCTTCTTCTTCTGTAAAAAAGTGAAGACGATTTAAATGTTTATATCAGCATCAGCGCAAGGCGGAGAATTAGAACATCTGTTTAACTGACCTGGTAAACGATTCATGCTGGATGACACTGATCAGATTCCGTGTCAGTGTCATTCAATTAGATTCACTGGTGGTTCATTGTGGATATTTTACCTAAAATGAGCAAACGTGAGATACACAACAATTTCCTGTGAAGATCCCAACAGTCAAATAGCTTCCCAAGAAAATTATTTGTTTCATTAGCTTATTAAGGCGTATGTTTTGGGTAAAGCTTTTCATGACCGAACGATATGTATAAAACACATGCACATACTTATATCCCTTGACTCATCAAAGAAACTGACGAATCTAGTTAATCGTTAATACAATTCAACACACTACGCTACAATTCAAAAGAACTTTCCTGTGGTTTTTCTCTCTTTTTTTTCTTTGTTTTTTGGGTCTTGTTAACCAACAGAAATGTGTATTTATAATGTTGTTGTTGATGCAGCTTTTTCTGTTTTGTTTTTGTTTTTGTTTGCTTGTTTGGTTCTTTGTTATTGTCCTGACGAGTCTCAAATTGGCCATTTGATGATTTGGCAGCATCGCCGTTTATAGCAGTACACGGAAACATTATTCAGAATCAAGGCCTTCGTCGTCGTAGTCATTCACAAGCACAAGCTTTCGAAACACATCAAACTATTTTCGCTGCTTTGGGTCAATTTAATGAATAAAACATTCCAGAAAACGCGGACGTGCTGAACAAAAAAATAAACAAACAAAAACACCTACCTTGAAATATTGAGAACATTCTCTCCCAACGGGTAGCAACCCAAGTAATGAGCAAGGACAGAAGAGAAACCACTTTTTAGACAGGCAGACCGTCACGTGACGTTAGCAACGACATTAGCCAATCACAAACGGTGCGAGCATGTGCGGTGCCCCCTAGCGACGCAATGCTTATTTCCATGCAGACATCCTGAGAACGCAGGTAGGTGACATGTTTTTCCAACAAGTGATGAACAGTTTGTTTTTGATTCATTTCAATATGCACAGTCTCTGAACATCTGCAACCCCTCATCATCATCATCATCATCATCATCATCATCATCATCATCATCATCATCATCATCATCATCATCATCATCATCAATCATCAATCATCGTCAATCGTCGTCGTCGTCGTCGTCATCGTCGTCGTCGTCATCATCGTCGTCTTCATCCGCTCTCTCTGTCATTCGCTCTCTTTCTGTCTCTGTCTGTTTTTCTGTCTGTTTGTCTATCTGTTGGTCTGTCTGTTTGTCTATCTGTTGGTCTGTCTGTTTGTCTATCTGTTTGTCTGTTTGTTATTCTGTCTGTCTGTCTCTGTTTCTGTCTCTCTGTCTCGGTCTGTCTCTCTGTCTCTGTTTGTCTCTCTCTCTCTCTCTGTTTGTCTCTTTCCTGAAGGAGATCGTATAACACCGCCCTGATATGGCCCTTCGTGGTCGGCTGGGCGTTAAGCAAACAAACAAACAAACAAGATCGTATAACTTGGGCTTCTAATATCCAATAAGACGATGTGTGCCACCTACTAATTCCACATTTGGTCAGTTTGTGAAATCAAAAGGGTGTTTTTATGCCACAGTTGATCAAATCCTAATTTGCCAGTCATTCCAGTGATTTTTGCGTGGCTGTACAGTTTCATCAAAATAGGATGATTCTGTTTCTAGTTCACAGCAATTCCTTAAAACATCAAGTACCTCTGCATTGTTATTGTGATGTGGTGGTAGAGTTCAATTCTTTTCTGTTCTTTCAATGTTTCAATATTGCATTTCATTCAGTCAGTCAAAGTAGCAGACTAACGTGTGCACCGTGTTCTTGTCGAATACCGTAGGAAGTTCGTTTTTGAGACTGTGCCAAAAGGTGACGTTTTCATGTCAGTATGTCCCAAATGACATCACCAGTACATTTTTCATTCTATCTAATCTGTTTTCGTTCTATTTTTTCTAATAACATGCGTTAACAATTGATTGCCAACTGGAATGGAAGAGCACAAAAAGTGTAACTTGATATGTAGTTTCTCTAGAGGGAAAAACATCTTCCACTTTCATGTCAGTGTGTCCCATGCAACATACATTTGCCAAACAGCTATGTGCAAGTAGATTATTTGTTAGTGGTATAGAAAATACTGATCAACAATTAAAGTCAGTTTTCACATTCATTTTCTACCTATTTCTTATTTGTTTATTCTGTTGGCAATGGTGAAATGTCAGCAATCGTGTGTCATTCGGGACAGTAGACATGACACCTGACCTTTTGGCACAGTCTCTTTTACATTTAGTCAAGTTTTGACTAAATGTTTTAACGTAGAGGGGGGAATCGAGACGAGGGTCGTGGTGTATGTGTGTGTGTGTGTGTGTGTGTGTGTGTGTGTGTGTGTGTGTGTGTGTGTGTGATGTGTGTGTGTCTGTGAGTGTGTGTAGAGCAATTCAGAGAAAACTACTTGACCGATCTTCATGAAACTTGACATGAGAGATCCTGAGTATGGTATCTCGAGACGTTTTTTCCATTTTTTGGATAAATGTCTTTGATGACGTCATATCCGGCATTTTGTAAAAGTTGAGGCGGCACTGTCACACCCTCATTTTTCAATAAAATTGATTGACATTTTGGCCAAGCAATCTTCGAGGAAGGCCGGACTTTGGTATTGCATTTCAGCTTGGAGGCTTAAAAATTGATTAATGACTTTGGTCATTAAAAATCTGAAAATTGTAATTATTTTTTTTTAATAAAACGATCCAAAATTACGTTTATCTTATTCTTCATCATTTTCTGATTCCAAAAACATATAAATATGTTATATTCCGATTAAAAACAAGCTCTGAAAATTAAAAATATAGAAATTATGATTAAAATTAAATTTCCGAAATCGATTTAAAAACAATTTCATCTTATTCCTTGTTCGTTCCTGATTCCAAAAACATATAGATATGATATGTTTGGATTAAAAACACGTTCAGAGAGTTAAAAAGAATAGAGATATAGAAAAGCGTGCTATTCTCCTCAGCGCAACCGCTACCGCGCTTTTCTGGATTGTTAATTTCACTGCCTTTGCGACGAGCGGTGGACAGACGATGCTACGAGTGTACGGTCTTGCGGAAAAAATGCAATGCGTTCAGTTTCATTCTGTGAGTTCGACTGAGCTTGACTAAATGTTGTATTTTCGCCTTACGCGACTTGTGTTTATGCACAACGGCTTGACATGTTTATGTTCCCTGTGTAATCGATTAGTGCATGCCACACTTATGAAACTGCCAATCGAGGACGCTGTTTCTAAGCAGTCTACCAGCACCTAAACTCGTTCAGATTGTTTGTCTTTGAGACTGAATATATATACACCCGATTCAGTTTTTTTGTGCTAGAAAAAAACACCATCGGGCAAAGCAATCACCCTTTTTGTGCTTTGTGGTTTATGCATCATATAATATTCCCAAAAGGATCGTTCAGATAGTATTTTTCACAAATATTGGTACAGATGATTATGATAAATATAAACTCGTCCAATTAATGATGTCACCCATTGTTGCACCCAAACGTAAACATTCGTTCTCGTTTCCTTTCATTGAAACTTTCTATGCGATTAAAACACTCAACTTGGCAATCTGGCACACTTTTAGGACCAAAGATTGCTTTTACAAGGGTCACGTGACCGCCTTTAAATTAAGGGTACCCACGTACGTAATCGACTTGACCAAAACGTAAGGTACCAATTCAAAAAAGATCGACAAAAATTCAGAATAGGTACAACTTGGCAACTTTTACTGACGGTGGGAAAGTCAAACCAATTATCAATTCAAAATGTTTTGTTTCCAATTTCGTTGTAGAGTTTTTGTTGAGGTACATATGCCATTCCTACTAATGCAGGTGTCGATTACATAAGTGGTCGAACACGGGAGATGTTTGCGTCAATTTTGAGGGGTACCATGCCAAAAAGTGTTTTATTTCCGCTTTTGTCATCCATGCTGTGCATGTTATTCAGCATTCTTTGCTGCAGCACATAGGGTAAAGGTATCTAATTCCGACCGATTTTTGGGGTACCTAAATCCGACCGATTTTCCCAGTCACATCAAAGACGATGTGCGCACGTCACCACAACAGAAAGAATGCCATTCATACTCGGGCCAGTCATGAACAGGTTGATGACGCGACTTTACGGACCAATCGTTAAAACCTGAATGTGTTGAAAATATTCAAATTAAAAAGGTTTCTTTATGCGCGTTTTCTGTTATGACCAAGACCTTACTATAAACTACAGAATGTCGGCAGATGTATGACCAGTTTATTTTCTTTGGAAATTCTCTTCACCGAACGATTTTACGGGAAATGAATGGATATTTAATTCATCTAGTAAGTCTTAAAGGAGATCAGCTCATGATATCTTGGTTTTTGTAACATATGTTTGTGTTCTTTAGTTCTGTCTTGTTATCCTTTTTCCTTCTATTCTATTTGTGTGTGTGTTTTAAAATTTTTTTTAAATTCCCCCCCCCCTCCTCCCCCTCATCGTCGTTGATTACACCATGGAAACAACATTACCGACATTGACATTCTATTTACAGCGTCATCAACATTCGACGTACTCTGAGTCGGATTGTTACGAATAACTTGCCGCTTATGACACTTATCAGCTCTGTTTTTGTTTTAGTTTCAATTTGGTTTATCTGAAAGGCGTTACCTTGCCATTCGTCACGCTTAATACTGTTTGTTCCAGTCACAAGGGCCTGATTTCCCAAGTCCCGGGGAAGATGATGTGATATGAGAAACCAGATTACACAGAGAGAAATAAGGGGAATAGGATACGGGAAGTGTCAATTGTAGGTGCAGTTGACATCCTCTGCGTGTGAATAGAATCATACAGCGACGGTCGCAGTGGCGTGGTGGTTTGACGTCGGCCTTCTAATCGGGAGGTCGTGAGTTGGAATCCCGGTACGCGGTCGCTGCCGCCTGGTGGGTTAAGAGTGGAGATTTTTCCGATCTCCCAGGTCAACTTATGTGCAGACCTGCTACATAGTAACTTAACCCCCTTCGTGTGTACACGCAAGCACAAGACCAAGTGCGCACGGAAAAGATCCTGTAATCCATGTCAGAGTTCGGTGGGTTATAGAGACACGAAAATACCCAGCATGCCTCCCCCGAAATCGGCGTATGCTGCCTGAATGGCGGGGTAAAAACGGTCATACACGTACAAATCCACTCGTGCTAAAAACATGAATGAACGTGGGAGTCTATAAGCCCATGAACGAAGAAGAAGAAGAAGAAGAAGAATCATAAAGCGAGAGAAGGACACATTTCCTGTTTGGCAATTCACACGGAAGGGTGAGCGTGGGTCACAGTGTCAACATGTTATGGAAGTCTTGAACTTTCGGAACCCCTTTCTTCGGCTGAAAGACGAAATCATAAACAGCGGAAAAAGATAATTCGTGTAACACCACGCCTAGCCAAAAATGCATGTTTTTTCTATTGGTTGATTTTAATTCTAGCAAAATCGAATTCCTACGTGCGAGTGTGTGTGTGTGTGTATGTGTGTGTATGTGTGTGTGTGTTTGTGTGTGTGTTTGTGTGTGTGTGTGTGTGTGTGTGTGTGTGTGTGTGTGTGTGTGTGTGTGTGTGTGTGTGTGTGTGATACTGTTTGGTCCAGTTATCAGGGCGTGATTTCCCTAGACCCGTGGAAGATGATGTGATATGAGAGACCAGATTACACAATCACAGCAAGTCTCGCGCGGTGACGAGACGCCTGCTATTATTCACTATATCACAATGATGTTCTTTCCATGAATAGAAGCTCTGAAACCTTATACTTTACATAGAAAGTGATCGTTTTCCCAAAAATTGCACATAATTCTCGGGAACATAGTCGGTACATGTACAGGTAATTCCATGAGACAAGACTTGACAAAATATTGCACGCGCTGAAAGACTGGACAACATTTCAGCGTTTCAAATCTTTCTTTGCACGCCCCCCCCCCCCCCACACACACACACACGCGCGCTCGCAAACACTCCCTCTCTCTATCTTTACACCCCCGGTATAGGGGTGTGTACAGGTTTCACTCGATGTGTTTGTTTGTGTGTTTGTTTGTGTTCGCATATAGATCTCAAGAATGAACGGACCGATCGTCACCAAACTTGGTGAACAGGTTCTATACATTCCTGAGACGGTCCTTACACAAATTGGGACCAGTCAAACACACGGTTAGGGAGTTATTGGTGGATTAAAATTATACAACGACTTATAGAGGCACACCCCCGTTGGTCAAAGGGAAATAACCATTCTCACTGCCACCAACTGAGAAGGTTATTTCCCTTTATAGGGGGTGTTTTTCCTATCGGAGGAATTTCTTGTTCTCTCTGTCTCTCTCCGTCTGTCTCTTTGTATCTCTCTGTCACTCTCTGTTTGTCTGTCAGTCATCTGTATACCAAAGACAACGAGAAGCATAGAGAAGATAAAGCGACTTCTATAAAAACAAAACTCTCTTTATTAAAGGAATGGGGGGGGGGGGGGGTAGGGGGATGAGTGGGGGTGAAAGTCGCTTGTTCAGCACATGCTTTTCATTGTCTTTGGTTCTAAGAGTCTGTATCTTTCTCTTTCAATCACCTTGAGACTCACGTGGTTAGGATTCCTTCTTTAATTATTTCATTAGAGAACCCGAGACCGCAGACATCGTCCAAATCGAAAGCAAAAAACGCTTACTTTACCACGGTTAAATTGACATCAATAAAAAAAAAATGACAAGAACGCTGAGGCGTGATTAACCATTCAGTCAAGCGATTCAGCACGCTGAATACTCCCGGTTCTCTCTAACTTTGTTAATTAAACAAGAGGATAAAGAGAAGGAGAGAGAGAGGCACTGACACTGACACGTGCACTGACACAGTTTAATTGAATATGGGCCTACAGCCCCTTTCAATGGCCGGGGGGTACGCAACTGAGTATCACACGAAAAATAGAAAACATACAATACAAACGTATGCACAATAGGCCTACATAGTGGTTTGTTCCAAGCATACCTTCATTAACAATCATGCAAAATCAGTGGCGTCTATACGGATAGTTTCGAGGTTGACCATGGGCAGCGCCATTTTGTTGTGAAATACGTCATCAGTTTGTGTATGGGAGGGGTGAAGGCAACCCTATGGGAGGGGTGAAGGCAACATTGTTCATCAGTAGAAAGTTGTGAAATCCGTCACCCTATCGGAGGGGTGAAGGCAAAATTGGTCATCACTGAGTTTGTGTAACACAGGAAGTTGTGAAATACGTCACCCTATGGGAGGGGTGACGGCAAAATTGTTCAACAAAAACATCATAGGTCGAACTGGCAGGGTCAACCGCAACAAACTCAAACCTTTAATACTTTGATGTATTTGAGTGACTTATATACCGACATTTTTATTTCTTTTTTTCAGCACAGGTGTAGGAAAAATCATGAACCAAAATGTTATTTATTTTCTAATTTAACATTTGTTTTACAAATGTGACCATGGTCTTTCAAACATACAGTGACATTAAACATTGTTATGTTAAAAAAAAGAAAAAAGAAAAAAAGCTTTTGTGCACAAATCAGAAAATACATTGTACATTTTACCTTCAGGCCAAACAGTGTCTGTTGCAAAGGACCCAGGAAGTTGCCAAGAACAGGCGCTTGCATTAGGATGTGTCCAATGATAGTAGGTTTGGTTGTGATCAATCACAATAATGTAGGAATAAAAATGTATGACAGTTTGGTATGATGACATGTAATTCACATATGCTGAAATGTAATATTATACATCATATAATATTATTATGGCTGTTGCCATGACCATGAACCCCGACAAAGGTTTAATGTTATGCAAATCAAAATACCAAAATCAAGCACCTATTGTGGGCTTGTGACTGAACGACAGTTACGGTACACGTGTACGTGTACTTTTGCGCATCCGTTGAACTTGTGAACTCGTGGTACCTCTGTGCTATTGAGAATTCAAACTTGTACTATCGGGGATCCACTAAGGTTTCCGAGACTGTGTTTTGTCTGTATTGAAATGGTCTGGTGGAAGAGCCGATCCCTTAAAGGCTGACATTGTCCTATTTAATTAGTTTAATTACTTCCAGGGCTTTTCCCATCGTTGCGGGGATGTATAAATTAAGCTTCCTGCAAATGTTTAGCTTTGAAGTCCTTACCAATTGCGAGAAATAATTAATTCTTTATTGCTATGTTCTCCAGGACTTGGGCTAATTTTAGACCGTCAACACAGACAGCGTCGTCAATCCCCGCGTGAAGAAAATCGCTCACCTTCCACGTGCAAAACGCAGTGATATTGACACACCAGATTAGCGCGGTAGCGTATTGTGCTAAGCAGGAAAGCGCGCTTTTCTGTATTCTTGTTAACTTCGCAATTTCCGGAAAACATCCACTTTCACTTTGAGACTGTTTTGTTTACATTCGACACTATCAAAACCACTTTGCAATACTGAAATATTTTTTTCTGTGTTCGAAAGCTACAGAAAATCGTTATTATATCCCCTTAGGTACAGTTTTATAACATTGTTGGCACATGTAAACAATAGGAATTATTAATGAACGCTACGAAAAGGGCAGCCTTTAATTTGCATAGGTAAAATGATCGTTTTTCGGTACCCGACACCCTTCGTGAGTTGAATTTGTTTTGATCTTGTGACGTAGGAACGCGGGATGTTGTGGACTGGGGCCGTTTTACTTTTTGCTGAGCTTGTCGAGCAGAGCAGACGTTGTCTGGTGAGCGGTCGCGTGGCAAGTTTTGCTACGGGCAGAACTGACACGGGGGATAACCGGTCAAAGGCCGAGCGAAAGCCGAAGGCAAGCGACAAGCGAATGATACAGCAGATTAATCATTCGTTTTGATCAGAAACATAGTCTCTAGTTTTTACACCCCCGGTATAGGGGTGTGTATAGGATTCGGTCGATGTGTTTGTTTGTTTGTTTGTGTGTGTGTTTGTGTTCGCATATAGATCTCAAGAATGAACGGACCGATCGTCACCAAACTTGGTGAACAGGTTCTATACATTCCTGAGACGGTCCTTACAAAAATTGGGACCAGTCAAACACACGGTTATGGAGTTATTGGTGGATTAAGATTCTACAAGGACTTATAGAGGGCCAGGGACATATTAATGGTCAAAGGGAAATAACCTTCTCAGTTGGTGGCAGTGAGAATGGTAAGGACGGGGGTGTTTTTCCTATCTCGGAGGAATTTCTTGTTATGAATGAGTTTTTAAATTAAAACAATCACGAGAACCCTCTCGCTTACCCTTAAATCTTTATCCTTGTAAAATAAAGTTCTCTCTCTCACATAGTTTCTTTTTGGCCTGTTGGCAAGTCTTCTCTCACTCGTTGAAATAATAGAAAACTTTTGATAACACTTGGTACCCGAGGGGGGGGGGGGGGGGGGGGGAGTGAGCGCAAGGGCAGCTGATGGCATTGCCATTTGATGTCTGATTCGATCGCGGATGCTTGTTTGTTTGTTTGTTTGTTTGTTTCAGACCCACACCCATATACACACATTTCACATTTAAACCATTTGTCGGCCCCCTGTCGATATTTACTTGTATATACAACCGAACAATAGAAGAAGTTCTACGGACTCGAGACAACAGCCGGGCAACACAGGGTGAATTAAGAAATCCCGGAACACACACGGCTAGTCCAAAACTGATCGAATTAGCCTAAAACGAAACACATGGTTTAACGTTTGTTCTGTAAGTCCGTCCTTGTTTTTTTTTATTGCAAAAACTGAGGAAGAACCCGGCTGCGAGTTCAAGCAGTTTGTTGACTGAAAACATACATGGATTTTATTTCGCTGAGCGGCTTGAACTAAAAATCGAAAATTGCACTGACGTACATAACATGATTATCATAGACCGTTTATTCCAGTACAGGTATTAGAAATAAATAAACAGGCAACACAGGGTTCTCATCCGTGCAAGTCTTTATCCGTACTGTAGAAAAGCTTACATTCTGGGGCCTAGCTGTAGTCTGGATCTTGGTCTTGGTCGTTGTCGTCTTTGCATACAACTCGCAGGGTGCTCCCCGCTGCGGTCCAAGGGCGGACGTGAGTAGTTTCCCCTGGTCGTAGCAGACGACAGACACCACAGTATCCATGTTTTCATAGTTCGTCGTAAGCAGCTTCCGGTGTAAAATTTACGAACTTTACAAAGCTCGTCTGCAAAGATTTCGCTGACGCTTTGTAGCTGAGATCCATAATTACGCGAGCTTGTTCTTCATCAGTAACCTTTGAAACCAAGAATGCATTGACAAATATGCAAAACGGAGCTTTGGAAGAAAATCTTGTGCCGCAGAATGCCAGACATCTCGATATCGCATCGGACATCATTTCTCGCTTTCGCAGTGTTGGAACCAGACAAGGATTGACTTCCGATACCGAAATTGCAGAGTATCTGCTACACCTGTGAGGGCTATTGCTTGTGTGTGTGTGTGTGTGTGTGTGTGTGTGTGTGGTGTGTGTGTGTGTGTGCGTGTGTGTGTGTGTGTGTGTACGTGTGTGTGAGAGTGTGTGTGTACTTGACTTGTGTGTACTTTCAGTGTGTGTGTGTACTTTGACTTTGTGTGTGTGTGTGTGTGTGTGTACGTGTGCGTGTGAATGTGTGTGTGTGTAAAATTAAAGAGAGAGAGAATGCTAGGGATCTGTATGTTGTGTATATATATATGCTAAACAAGTATACACCAGTTAACAGTTTCGGCGTTTACATGGAACGAAGAAGGAAAGCGGAAGAGGAAGAAGTACAAACATATACTCGCAAAAAACGATCTGCCACGCGTACAAATCAAAGGGGAAAAAAAAGGATAATCACGTGTTTGTGTGCCCGATGTAATCCTTAGAACCTTTACACTCTTTCTTCGAACACTCAAAAGCAACTTCAGGGCAGGAAGACTACAAAATGGCCCTTTTTGCCAACTGAATCTACGCTTTCTCGAATCAACCAGAACAGGAAGAAGAAGAAAAAACTTTCGAAAAAACGATCTGCGGATGCGCATTTTCTCAAAAACAGGAAACCGGAAGAGGAAGAAGAAGCAAAAGTGCTTGTAGAAAAAGATGTGCGCATATGTGCTAATCTAAAATGGCCACGGAATTGTTATTGTGTTAATCGGTGTATTAGTACACATATTAATTATGACACTATCAGTATCACATTTCGAATTATTTGCTAGTGCATGTATTGTCAAACCTGACCTGGTATAGCCACGGTACCTCGCAATAACAATTGCCTACCAACAACAACTATCCCAAATCCGGAATCCTCAAGGTTTTCATAGTTATACCAACTGTGTATACAGTAGAGTGACCACTTTTGGGTGTTATTAGGCCAACAAAATAAAATTGTCTGTTTCTGGTAACATGGCTAAAAAAAAATAGGGTAGGTAGGTAGGGAATTTTTTTTTTTTTCCCCAAATGTAGACCAATAAAACTAACTTTAAAAATCGCACAAAGAGACTGGATTCACTATACATAGAGACAAGACACTCAACACATTTACAAATCTGTGACAAAGACTGAAAGAGTATGACATGTTTTTCTTTGTTTACCTGGTCTGATATTTCCATGATGAAACAAAAAAGAAGACTTGAGACATCTTACATCTTGAATTTGGAAAAAAAAAGTTTAGGGTCGGCGCCGAAATTTAGGGTCGGTCGGGTAACCAGAAACAGACAATTTTTTTTGTGGCCTTAACAGGCTTGACTGTATTACATTCCCAAAAATGTTATTTCTTGTATACATGTATGTATTGATAAATTAAGCAAAGCATTGTCAGCTTATTGTGTGATGATAAAAATGTGACCATTGTTTCAGACACAAAGAAAGAGAGGCAGATCAGGAACTAGCAGCATGGTGCAATAAATGTGAAGCCAAACTTGTGCTGTACTGTGAAAACTGCGGAGTGCAAGTTCAACAATCTCATGGGAAGGTATGTACCGTGGAGGCATGATGATGATATTAACTGATACTGATAGTGATAGTAATAGTGTACGTTGGATTCTTCCTTTTAAGAATGCAAGAAAATCTGAGATAAACAAGGGGGAGATGTGCGGGTGGGGGGGGGGGGGGAGGGGGAGAGAGGGGGGGGGGGGGGTAGAGTGTCTGAGAGATAGGAATCCACTGTGCTTGTGTGTGGTTCTGCATGAGATCTGTGAGTGTGACATGATTTAAGAAAAAGGTCCTGTCAACGAAAGAACAAGAAATTGCGTATGTGATTAAAGGGATATTTTTTGATATGACCGCTAGGGGGAAGTTTTTGGCAAAGATGAAGAATCTGGGGAAACGACTGTACCTTAATTTAGATGCACACGGCACAGTTTACTTGAAAATGCGCCACAACTATGGTAATTTAATTTAAAGTAGTCTGGAAGCACCGCCTGGTGTCAAGACTGGCCACCATCTGTGACGCTGGAGCCCTGGAGCCTAGTAACCGCTTTACCTACACAAACAAGGGAAATAACTCAGTGGAAGTAACCCGAATAACCTTTAACAAAGAGCACACTTTCTTTGCTTGTTTGAGTTTATGATGCATGTACTATAGATCTGTGTGTTGTTTTGATTTGTATTTCATTGTGTTGTAGGTCCTTCGGCTTGAACGTTTGGCACATGCGTCACAGGTACCTACCATCTCTCAGGATAAACTGCAGGTAAGCACAACTTAACCTGTAATGTAGGGATGCGACAGTTCAAAAATGTCCAATAACTTGTCAAATTCACCAGCCTTAAAATGATTCACTTGTCGATTAAAATGAAATTAAAAAAATCTCTGAGACCGGTATCAGTCCGTGTGTGGCTTTGCTGGGGTTTTAACTGAGCATTATGAGTTTTCTGAAGGCATCAGAGTTAAAGAAGGGAGGTAATTCATCTGAGGTAAGCTTTGTCAGTACAAGAAAAAAGTTATCTTCCTTCTTGAGTTGGCTTTTCTGCAAAATCCGGTGCTCTTGGTAGAGGCAATACTTGAAACAAGAGAACATGCAAATGTATCAGGGTTACCTGAGTTTTGCACAATTGGTGTCTTCTATTTCAAAGGGGTTCAATATACCAAGAGTTGTCTGCATTGCTAAGAAAATGTCACTTACTTTCACAATATAATATTCTCGTTTCAAAAGCATGCATTTGTAGAAGAAAAGATGTGCAAATGTTTTAGACTTGGAGTGTCGATCACCATACATTGCATTCTTGCTTAAGTATGAATTACCTCCCCTCTCTCAGACATATCAAGAAGCTTGCATGATCAGTGACAGTGAAACTTCCCTTTTGAGGACCCCCCTTCTTCCAAATTAAGACAATTTCAGGTGTCTGTTGAATGCTTATCTCCCTTTTAATTGGCTACTGCAAAGTCCAATGTTTTTGGTAGAGGTATAAAAATACCCCCCACCCCCCTCTCTTGCCCTCCTTTTTAAGACCTTGCTTTCTCATATTTTCTGTTCTTTATCTCTAGTTCCAGAAGCACTTGAAGATCTGAACTGGGGAAGGATATTGATGGATTGCCACCATAAATTTCATTTTTCAAATTTACCAATTGTAGCAAAATACAAAAGACCAGTACAACTACAGAAAACCAACACCCCCCCCCCCCCCCCCCCCCACCAAGAAAAAAATGGTGTAGAAATCTATACTGGTACACATCTTTATTGAATACCTGCTTCAGGTGGCAGACATTTTGACCTTTTTTTACATTCTTGTTTCAGCAGCAGGGTGACTTTAACGGATCAGACAAGGAAGATCAGCAGCCGGGAACAAAGGAAAGCCTACTGAACGACGTGACTTACTTTGTGTGGGTAATATTGTCATCTTGATAGTTATTGTATACATTGACAGTTGCGCCTCACTATATAAACTCAGCATTTAAACACATTATTGCGACACTTTTGAAACCAAGCAACAACAAAAATTAAACATGGGACTTTGGTTTAAACAAAATGTATTAAAAATGCATGACATGTTACAATTAACAATATACAGCATGTCACAAACTCAAGCAAACCAGGGACTTTATGTCGAACAGTATTGTTTTTTACATTTTCACTTTCTTTACATTATTGTCCCATCGCAGGGGAAAGCAAGCAGCAAAAGAGTAGTGCTACCCAGGTGTGTACGCGTTTTGGTGTAATCCCCTACCTTAACTTACTGCAGGATGACTTTGGTCTTTTACCTGATAAAGTGGTGACATGGTGGTGGGACATAGATACCATCTCTGGGTCAGCATAGAAAGTTGACCCACATTTGTTCCGGCACGGATTTGAACCCTTGAGTAGTGGATTACAAGTCTTTGCGGGATCAATATTGTACGTGACACCCAAATAATAATTTCATCAAATATTATCGCTCTGTCCAGGAAGTAGTTAGACTGTTGGTATGTGATCTGTGATGGGTGACGTGATCGTCTTGATTGAGAGACAATGATTTGTTCACAGGGAGACGGGATTCGAACCAGCATCAGGTGTGCCATTAGAACTGCGCTCAGAAAAACCAGACTCAGAAGAGAAATCCAAGTCGGACGACACACAACCAATTTCGTCCAAGATAAAAAGTGAGAAACCACCCCAGAATAAACAACCACACATTTACAATCAGAGGGGATTTGAACTAGCTTCAGGAGTGTCAACAGAACTGTACTATGAAAATCAAAACGAAGAAGAGCGATCTAAGTCCAACGACCCACAACTGGTGTCACCTACAAGAAAAAGTGGGAGACTTCCCCAAAACAAAGAACCTCAGATTCAAAATGAGACAGGATTTGAACCAGCTTCAGGAGTACCATTGGACTTGGGTTTAAAAAAGTCAAGGGAAGATAAGCGCTCTAAGCCAAAAGACTCGCTGCCTGAGGTGTTACCAAACAGAAAAAGAGGGAGAGCTTCACAAAACAGAGAACCCCATATCCACAGTGAGATGGGACTTGACCCAGCTATGGGAGTGTTTTCAGAAGAACTTTGTCTGGCAGAACTGAAGAAAGACGAGCCCTTCAACAATGCACAGCCGATGTCATTACCGCCACAGAGAAAAAGAGGGAGACCACCCAGAAACAGACAAACCAAGACTCCCACTGAATTTAGATTTGAACCACCATCAAGCATGCCAGAAGAAGTGTGCTCGGATAAACTGAACGAAGACGAAGAGAAAAAAAGAGAAAAAGAGCGCTCCAAGTCTGAGAACACTCGACCTGTGACTACAAGACCTCCCCAAAACAGAGAATCTTATATCATGATCTACAACAGAATAGGATTTGAACTGTGCTCTGAAAAAACATCCAAAGATGAGGTCTCAAACCACACACTGGTACCAAAAAGAAAAAGAGGCAGACATCCCCAACACAGAGAAACTCATATCAACAATGGAACGGAAATTCAAAAGTCGGAAGAACTGTACTCGGACATGCAAACCGAAGATAAGCACCCTGACAACACACAAGCTAGGTCACCAAAGAGGAGAAAAAGGGGGAGGCCTCGGAAAAGCAGCGAGTCGCTGAGCGACAGGGATTCAACTTCAAGGCCTGTATGCTGCTCTGTGTGCATGACGTCGGTGTCTCGTGCACGTGACCTCAAAGTTCACATGAGGGTTCACACCGGAGAGATGCCGTACGCATGTCACGACTGTGATAAACGTTTCCGCTATAGAAACTCGTATAAATATCACCTGAAGTTCAAGTGCCGCAGGAGTCCTAGTGCCGTAAAAGAGACTCAAAACTGTGAGCAAGTAAAAGCCTGTGTTTTTCAAGTGGGTATTTCTGAGCAAGCGAAACACTGTGTTTCTCACATGGGTATTTCTGAGCAAGCGGAACACTGTGATTCTCGTGTTGATACACACTTTAGTGCCGGAGGTAGGACTCAGGAATCCGAGTCAGTAATTGGGAATTGCTCCACGCTGAATCAAGATGGACAAATCAGCAACGAGACTCAGAGTCAAAAATATAAGAAAGTAATAGAGAGCGATGGTGAAATGACAAGTTGTGAGAAGAATGACATTAGCTCCACGAGGAAGATGTTGAGCAATTCTATCACAGAGGAAACTCTTGTTCCTTACCCTGTAGCCATGTGTGCAGCAGAGGCAGCTTGCAGTGATTTGGATACAGGGCAGAGATTAGAAACTGTTGGTAGAGTAAAAGTAGAAGTTAAGGGTTTGTGCTGCGTGGAAAAAGACTCGGATCACAACAAGGTTTCCTTTGAGGTAGTGTATAGTGCGAAGACGACTCATCAAAAACGTATTGATTCAGATCACTCAAGGTCTGTGCAAAAGATGGAAGCTGCACAACAACAAAAACAACAACAACAACAAGACAAAGAACAACTACATGTACAACAACAGCAGGACATACATCATAGTCTGCATAAACCCATTCCTTCAGATAGCGTCCAACCCTTGTTTGAGTGTGCACAACAAATAACTAAATGCAGTTGTAAACCTCCAGGTCCAGGCTACCCCGAATCATGCCCAAAGCAAGAGCAAGTCTCCGGCTCCACAGTCAGCCAAGACTGCCTTGTCCCGAAACAAGAGCAGAGGGAGGAGGTGAAGACCAAATCAGAAGGAATAATTCTGTCGGAGGAGGGGAAAGGCTATGCAGTTGACACTGCAGTCCCAGAAGAGAGGAAAGGCTATGAAGTAGTAACATCACTTTTAGAAGACAGGCCCAGAAACTGCGAACTTGTTGCCAAGGAAACGGACACGGAAGACCCTCCTCCGTGTCGTAAACGTGGCCGTCAACCGCGACACCCGAACAAATCTGTCGCCTGCAAGATCTGCGGCGCTAAAATCTCACGCCAGCGAGACCTAAAGATCCACATGCGTGTTCACTCCGGAGAGAAACCATTCCTGTGCTCAGAGTGCGGGCAGGCGTTCCGTCACGCATCAGGGCTGGCCTCTCACCGCACGCGCAGACACAGCGCCAAGCAGCCGTTCATGTGTGACCAGTGCGGGGCAGCGTTCCACCTGATCGGATCGCTCAACCAGCACATGCAAACACACGCAGACGCCAGGCCCCACGAGTGCCAGCAGTGCGGGAAAGCGTTCTCACGGCCTTCAGACCTCAGAGCCCACGTGCAGCGCCACTTGAAGGTCAAGCACTTTTCGTGCGACGTATGCAGCAAGCGGTTCTTCACCCGGGGTGAGCTGACCAGTCACCGGTTGGTCCACACCAGCGAGAAACGGCACATGTGCACAGAGTGTCGCAAGGAGTTCCGTCTGCCCAAGTCGCTCAAACGACACATGCAACGCCACCTGGTAGATTTGGCCTTGTATTGCGCTGCCTGCAAGAAAAGTTTTGCCAGCAGGGAAGACTTCTCCTTCCACTGCCAGTGGCATGCCCAGGGAGGTTTGGTGTGAGTCATCTTGTTCACTGGAACCCTCGTTTTAAGACCTTCACAATTGTGACCCTCCACCACGGAATGAGTCGCATGTCACCTCGCGCGGTTCTGCGCTAGGCTTGACATAAGTCAGGGGGAACTGTGGTAACAGTGTGAGGGTCACCTTAGTCACAGGCTTATAACTCGAAAAGTTTTCGCTCTTTTCTAAAACGGTTTTCACCACTGGATAGAGCATAAAACACTCCTTTTGAAAATGTAAAAATATGAAAATCATGCAAAGGTGACATGCGACTCATTTCGTGGTGGAAGGTCACAAATGTGTAAAAAAATCAGGTCTTAAAAAGGAGGGAAGTCGTAAAGTAGAGTTACATTTGAAAAACAAAAGAATTCGGTACTGACCATCACAAGGACAGCACAGTCTTACATTGGGGGAGTCTTAAAAAGAGCCTGCCCTGGTTGATGATTGAAATCTTGGTTTGTCATACACGTAGACTTCAGCGTCAGAGGTATGCCAAGCGGCACACTTTGTTGCTGTTCATCACAATGTGTGCTTCCGTTGATTGTTTTTGGTGGTGGACGGCGGTCACAATGGTGTGGTTTTGTGCGTTTGTGTCGGTGTCTGTGAAGAGAACGCAGGAACGCAGGAATGCAGGAAATTTAATGCGAGGCCACCGGCATATATGTGAAGAGAGAGAGAGAGAGAGAGAGAGAGAGAGAGAGAGAGAGAGAGAGAGAGAGAGAGAGAGAGAGAGAGAGAGAGAGAGAGAGAGAGAGAGAGAGAGAGAGAGAGAGAGAGAGAGAGAGAGAGAGAGAGCAGAGGGCCCCAAAGGGTTTAAAACCGTGATCGTGATTGGCGTTTTTTGACCTTTCTGTGACCGTGATTGCCGAAATTTCCATTTCTGTGATCGTGATGGGACTTTGCCCGTGATCCGTGATGACAAAAAAATCAAGTCTCGTGATCGTGATCGTCATTTGTTTTCGTGATCGTGATGGGCATTATTGCAAAGCATTTTATTTTCAACGTACATTTTTTCACAGCTGTATTACACTCTATGATCCTCTAGTCTATTCGGAAAGGAGCCAACCCCGATTGAAAGGGAAGCAACAACACATTCAGAAATATGATTTTGAGAGCGATTGCTTCCCTTTAAAAGAACCAATTACACACTGACAAAAAGAGATCCAATCAGAAGGCAAATTGCAAAAGTCTACCAAACTTCATCCAATGGAAGGGCTTCGTGCAAAAGTTTTGAGTGAAATTCGAATTCGAAGATCAAAAATGGCGTGCAGCGGTACTGTCATCGAACTTCTGTTATATTTTGTGGATTCAAGCCAGACCAAAGCAGGCGGCGAGAATGCCTTCCTTGGTGGAAAGGTCAGGCTACGGGTCGGTCTTTCTGAAGACGAAATACCAAGGTATGTTGATCTATGTTGCTCTATGACTGTTCTGATTGTAGGCAAAGATCTTGAAATTTGTTCAAGATCTTTGAGTTTGAGTGAGATCATTGACATTGTCGACATTGCCACGTCCGGCTGTCACTCGCTCAGTGTGACCTCGACTGGCTCGAGATCGCGTTTAGCCAAAACCGAAACTAGAAATGTGTTTTTCATCCCAGCAACGTGGACACGCTTGGCATAGATTCTAATTGTCGCTTCTTTGCATTAAGCTTGGATTTATTTTAGCGCCTGTAAACTTTAATATCAACAATGGGTTAAATTCAGAAACAATGGCGGGGAGACGCGCCAGTTTGGGTCACTTGATCCTCATGTCAAAGACGATCAAAGTCATGTTCGTTGGGGATTTTGTCAGGCATGCTACTTTTCCGGTAATTGCCGGAAATCCGATAAAGCCGTTTTCAAAATCCGGTAAAGTCAAATTTTTTTCTGGTGAAGATGAAAAATTTCCGCAAAAACGATCCGTGTGAATATCGCGCAACGCGACCGGGCGCCGGTCTCAATGAAGCCAGCGCACAGTAGTGTTGTTTTCACCAGTTTGGAGGTGTGTTGAATGGTGGTGGGGGGAGGCTAAAATGGGATTTTTAACAAGATCACAACACTATTACAACCCCTAAAATGATGCCCAGAATGCACCAGATTGCACAAATTTTAACCGTTTTTTGAAAAAATTTCCGGGGGGGCATGCCCCCGGACCCCCCTAGTTGGCTCGCCTGCTTCGCAGGCTCAGGCTTGTGGCTTCGCTACTGGTACTGCGCGCTTCTTTCAGGTAAAACCGTTTTTGGCCTGTAGCATTCCTGTTTTTTTATTCAAGGCCATGGAACCAGGCGATGGTGTACCTCAAATTGTACGGCAAAGTTGAAAATAAAAAACCCATCACACATACATGTACTTTAATTTCAATCCACCCAATAGTTTTTGAAAAAATGGGTTTACAAGATTTAGCTCTGGAAATGTGAAATTGTGCAAGTATATATTCATGTGTGTGAGTGAGGGTGTGGGGGTTGAATGTGTATGAGTGTAGAGAGAGAGAGAGAGAGAGAGCGAGAGAGAGAGAGAGAGAGAGAGAGAGAGAGAGAGAGAGAGAGAGAACGAGAGAGAGAGAGAGAGAGAGACAGACAGAGAGAGAGAGAGAGAGAGAGAGAGAGAGAGAGAGAGAAAAAAAACCAATGAAAACAACATTCTTGTTACTGATTACAAATCATGATATGTATTTCTATGTGTGTATGAAAGAGAATTCAAAAAATAATTATAAAAAAGTGCAACAGTTGTCACTTTGTGTTGAATAAACAATAGATCCAGAGGAGCGAATTACTGTGTGGTTGTGTTTACTTTGACACGTGCTTTCTGTACATGCAACTTTTACCGTGACCGTGATTTGCCACTGGTGTTCGTGATCGTGAAAACAAAAATCAAGGTAACTGTGATCGTGAAAGCGAAAATTTCCCTTCCCGTGATCGTGATGATACCCCCCCTTTGGGGCCCTCAGAGCATGCTGGTAAAAATAAATTACATGAGATAACTTTAAGACCATCCCTTCGCTTGGAAACATACTACAAATCAGCAGCCTGGATGCTTTCTCTGGGACTTTGTTGATGAATTAATTCTTGAACAGACGCTACTGGCTTTTTGAGAAATGAATTCATCAAGAAATGTTAATCGTACAAAGAAAACAATCGGGACGTTGGTTGGGATGTGTTCAACTTCAAGCGTATGGATGGTCTTATCGTATAAAAGCCTTGTCGGATCTAAGATGGTGAGCCAAAAAGTTGTCACGGGAAGGGCTTACAACTTCGCAATACATCGCCTTGATATATTGAAACGCGGTAGCCACAATCCTCATCATGATCATTTAGAGAGAGAGAGAGAGAGAGAGAGAGAGAGAGAGAGAGAGAGAGAGAGAGAGAGAGAGAGAGAGAGAGAGAGAGAGAGAGAGAGAGTGTGTGTGTTTGTCTGTGTGCGTGCGTGCGTGTGTGCGCGTGTATGTGTTGGCCTTTCATATCAGATTTTGAAATAAGCAAATGAATAAACATGAATCAAACAAACTTTTCTTGTCTAGCATTGTGAAATATTTTCTGTGTGTGTGGAGTGTGCGGAAAGGCCTTAATTGTATGTGTGTGTGTGTGCCGGTCGTATGTGTGGTCTTAGTTGTGTATTTCGGGGTTTTAGGTAAATGTGAATGTTAGCGTGTGTGTGTGTGTGTGTGTGTGTGTGTGTGTGTGTGTGTGTGTGTGTGTGTGAGAGAGAGTCAACCAAGGGCCTTTAGACTGCTCTGTCTACAAAAACACGCACATACACAAACACTCAGCGACACATGCACACACACGCAATCGCGCATACGCACACACGCACGCACATGCACACACACACACGCACACTAACACGCACACGTACGCGTTCTATGACTGTGATTGCCAGATTGGTAGATTTCGCCTAGTACCTTTCCGAGTACTATTGTATCTTTTGAGCTACTAAAAAAGAAAATTCAAGTCGCCTCAAACGATATAAACACATGCAGCACATGCAGTCCATCTATCAACCAAAAAGATTGAAATGTGACACATTGGTCCATCTTTCCCTACAATTAGAGCTGCCCTACTGCATCGTGTGGGCATGCATGATGGCTATGTTTTCATGTTTCTAAAACCAGTGAAACTGACAGGGATTGCAGGCTCTTTCTCTTGCGCATTAATTTTGGTCTTGTGACCGGCCCCCGTAGCGCAGTGGTTAGCGCATCGGACTGTGGGCCGGGAGGTCGTGGGTTCGAATCCCATCAGGGTCATGTGGGTTTTTCGGGCTACGGTCGGCTCCTACCCAGAGTGGAAGTGCTATGGTTCCTATGGGAAGGCTGGAATCACACAGCCGAGTGTCATTCACTTAACGAATGCGACTTTGAGGGTGCTCAGGTTCTGTTTACCTGACCAACACCGCAGGTGCGGCAGTTCTCGGGCCTGGTTGACACCAGGATATATTATGACAGTAAGCGTAGAGTGCTGCCCTGTCACGTAGTCTCAAACCAAAATTGGAAATCCATAGCATCATCATTATAATCATCCTCATCTCATTAATCATCCAAAAATTATAAATTGTCCTTGCTCTTGTGGCCCTTCATGCCCGGAGCTCTCATGGTGACCTTGGTCTCAGTGTTCCTGTTCCATCCTTCCCTGAAAAGTACTTCTGCTGTCAGTCTTCAACGTGTGACGTTCTGGGGGGTCGACGGAGGGACGTGGTGGCTGTCTGCTCTCTGGAGGGGACCCTCACTCAGTCTGGCTCCGCGACTTAGCAGTCAATGTCGTTAGTAGGGGGCATAGTAGGTAGTGGGCTGCGTCCGTTAGCTCGGGACAGACCCACTACTGAACACCTTCGAAGTGACTCAGCAGAAGTGCAGTGTCATCTTCCGAGGGTAGCCTACCGCAACGACCCGACATCCCTCCCTGGAGCGTCTGTAAAATCGGCAAGTCTGGCAGAGGAACGAAATTCAGATGTGGATGGAGCAGTGAGTGCAGGGACGGGGCGGCGTGAGAGCACACCGGGACAAGGAACAAGGAAAAAAAAATTAAAAAAAAACAAGGAAAAAAAAAAAAAAAAAAAACAAGGAAAAAAAAAAAAAAAAAAAAAAATTTGGTCTTGTGCTTGCGTGTATACACCACAGGTAATTAGGCACTAGATGGCATGTCAAAACTGTGACTAAACGCAGGTAAACTCGGCAAACAAATTATTGCACCCATTTTCGTACCCACCCTAAAAGATTAATGTCCGTGTCATCTCAACCTGATATGCCATCAAAGGCACTAAACTTGGCAGTCTGCCACACTTTTCGGATCAAAGATTTTCGTTTTCTGTATAGTCATAAGACCCTGAAAGTTTCAAAGCAATCCATCGAGTCATTGCTGAAATACAGAGCTTTTTGTGATGATGCCCCTCAAAATTCTCGCAAAACCTTCCCGTTTTCGACCGCTCATGCGATCGACACCTGCACCAGTTGGAATAGCATAACACAGGAAATACGATAGGTATCGAAACACTACAACCTGTTCTGGATAGATAATTGATTTGACTGTCTGCTCGTATGCTAAGGTTGCCAAGTTATGCCTGGTCTGAAATTTTGTAGATTTTGTAATTGGTACGTACGTTAAGTTTTTGTCAGGTCGATTTTGGAACTACCCTTATTTGGAAGGCGATCACGGGCGACCCATGTAAAAGACATCTTTGATCTTTGCATGAAATGACACGGGAATGAAAACTTTAGCTGGGGGAAGAAAACAATAGCAATATATTTTTATTTTTTTATATTCTTTCTTTTGGTGTGCCGAGTTTACTTTAGCAATGACACCTGTTTTTGTGTGTGTGCTTTCTCTTCGACCGTGCACTGCTCGCAGATTGTATCAATTAATGCAACGAACAATTTATTACGCACCTTTTCTGCGTACGTGGTAACTATTGCTGTCCTATATTAGATGACAAACAATACGGAAATTCATTATTGCTGAACAAGAGCCAGTGACTCAAGCGGCAAAATGAAAGCTCAAGTACTCGTTGTTGTTTGCGTCACTATGATAGCGATAACCATTGCAGGGCCTGGACCACTTGCGACGTTTGAAGGTACTTTTGATAATTTCAGAAAAGTGTGAAATATTTGTTTAGGTGACACAGAGAGAGAGAAAGAGAGAGAGAGAGAGAGAGAGAGAGAGAGAGAGAGAGAGAGAGAGAGAGAGAGAGTGAGTGAGTGAGTGAGTGAGTGGGGCCGGGGAGAGAGAGAACAGTTTAACAAAGAGAAGAGAGAGACAGAGACTTTTTGCATTTAGTTAAGTGTGTGTGTGTGTGTGTATGTGTGAGTGTGTGTGTGTGTGTGTGTGTGTGTGTGTGTGTGTGTGTGTGTGTGTGTGTGTGTGTGTGTGAATGTGCATGCGTGTCTGTCTGTCTGTCTGTCTAAAATAAAGTCTTTATGTCTGTTATTCCGCCCCGCCTGTGTGTGTCCAAGTCTGTACTTGCTTGCGTATGCATCACACACAAAAAACAACAACACGAACAACAATAACAACAACAACAACAACAACAGCAGCAGCAACAACAACAACAACAGCAGCAGCAACAACAACAACAAGCAACAACAGCAACAAGATCAACCATCTTTCTTTTATACTCACATTGACATCTTTTATTGAATTGGCTCCCAGATCCAACGAGAGAGAGAAGATCCACTGACCAGTCTCGTTACGTGGCCGATTCTAGCCATTCCGTGCTGTACGACCTGACCAACCGACTCAACGCACTGGAGACTAAGTCTGCAGGTACAATGAGTTGGAACCTCTGAGACTTAATGATATTTGATACCGATGCGGTGACCTTAAAGAGATCAGACACCGATTGACGTTCAGAATAGATTTCGAGAATATTTTGTGTGTGATATTTTCAGAGTGTGTTGAAACAAGTATGATAAAAATGAGATAAATCAATCGGAGAGATTTTATGCTACACATGTTTCAAAATGATGACATGCCAAGATTCAGATAAACGAGGGTTTGGTAGTTAAATGGGGTTTCTGCCTGATGAGTTACATGCACATGACCTATTTTGGAGGTGATATTAATCTCTGGTTCACGCGTGTTGTAATGATGTGTTTCTATTTGTCATACAACGGAAGATATACAAATAGAGGGTTTACTACTACATTTTGTATGTGTGGAATGACCGCATTAGCAGGCCTGGAAATAATGTACTGTTGTTCACCATTTATAGTTTGGTTAATCTTCAGAAGAGGTGGGGGGGGGGGGGTATCATTTTGTGACATGATTTGTCTATCTTATCACACACATCCAACTGTTCATAAAATGTTTTTTCTTGATTTTGCTTATGATTTCGCCAGTTCGTTAGTGATACGTACAAACATCAAACAAAATATAAAACATTTTCTCAGTTTGTGCAGGTCTTCGTAAGTAATTCTTCCTTTACCGGCTATTAAAAACAATTTGGAAACGTGTTGTTGTTTAAACAAAGAAGTAAAATCATACTTTTTATTAAAACGCTCCCCAAAACAAGGAATGTTCCTTGAAATCCATAACAACTTGAGCGCAAGTCCCCGCGTACTTTGCTTCAACAATTATGTATCATATCTGAGCTTGATTGCAATCATGGTCTCCGTGCAAAGCAGGATGTACTTGACTCTTACCAGCTGTGGTTAATATATTTGTTACCAGGACGTGTGTGAAGATTTGTATCAAAGTGATGGAAAGTTGTTGATAAGAAAATCAATCGCTGAAGGCAGTGGGCATATTTATTACTATTGTCAATAATTTTTTGCTGCTACACAGATGTACACACACACACACACACACACACACACACACACACCACCCCCACACATGCAGACAGACAGACACACACACACACACACACGAATACACACACACACGCGCACGCACACAGAGACACACAGAGACACACACACACACACACACACACACGCACACACACATACACACACATACACACACACACACGCATACACACACACACACACACAAACACACACACAAACACACTCACACACGCACACACACACACACACACACACACACACACACACACACACACACACACACACACAATGCTCGCATGTTTACAACTATACAACCATACACACACACACACACACACACACACACACACACACACACACACACACACTTTCGTAACGCAACTCTCCTTGGTGCTAGGTTGATTGTTATCTATGGGACGAATGGACCCGATAACACAGCAATGTGATCATGACGAATTGAAACAGAAACAATTAAATAACGCACTGAAATTGGTCTTTTTCAGTCCTACAGAAGAAGGTGAAATCCCTGGAACGTAAGTGTCTTTCTGATTGTCTACTTAATAGAATGTTTGTTGGATTGACTGACTCTTTGGTTGATCGTTGTACTGATAGACTTTTCGTTTGATTAATTGATTGACTGCCTGACCGAATCATTGATTGACTGATTGAAAGTAAAAGACACTTTAATTTTTAATTGCTAATGAACCTGTTACACATACACAAACATCCACTTTGTTTTGCAGCTCTGCAGAGAGAGGTTGACTTGTTGAAGTCCAGACGATGTGAGTTTTTCGTTTTATTAATGCTTTGAACAATGCCCGGATGAAAAAATTGATTGATTCATTTAGTGATTGGTAGATACATCAGGGCCGGACTAGGCTAAGAGGAGGGGGGGGGGGGGGGGTTGCCAGTGGTGGTCAAGGAGCAGGGCCCCTTGTGGGGGTCAGGGGGCGGCTGAGCCCCCTGAAGCTGTTGGGTAGGTCATATTCTGAGATAGAAAAATGGTCGCTCCTTGCATGAAACGGCATAAAATAAACAATAATAAAAAATGTTTTAAATAAGTGAGGTACATGTTTAGGCTAGGGGGGGGGGGGGGGGGTGCGCAACCCCCATAACCCCCCCCCCCCCCCCGGTAGTCCGGCCCTGTACATAGATTGATTCGAGTATTGATGTATATAGATCGCTTGATTCTTGGATGTATGGGTTGAGGTGTTCATTGGTGTTTAAATGCATTGGTGTTTGGTTTCATTGGTGTTTTAATGCATTGGTGTTTGGATGTATTGGCGTTTGGATGCATTGGTGTTTGGATGCATTGGTGTTTGGACGCATTGGTGTTTGAATGCATTGGTGTTTAAATGCATTGGTGTATGGTTTCATTGGTGTTTTAATGCATTGGTGTTTGGATGTATTGGTGTTTGGATGCATTGGTGTTTGGATACATTGATGTTTGAATACATTGGTGTTTGGATGCATTGGTGTTTGAATGCATTGGTGTTTTAATGCATTGGTGTTTGGATACATTGGTGTTTGGATGCATTGGTGTTTGGATGCATTGGTGTTTGCATGTATTGGTGTTTTAATGTATTGGTGTTTGAATGCATTGGTGTTTTAATGCATTGGTGTTTGGATACATTGGTGTTTGGATACATTGGTGTTTGGATGCATTGGTGTTTGGATGCATTGGTGTTTGGATGCATTGGTGTTTTAATGCATTGGTGTTTGGATACATTGGTGTTTGGATACATTGATGTTTGGATTCATTGGTGTTTGGATGCATTGGTGTTTGGATACATTGATGTTTGAATACATTGGTGTTTGGATGCATTGGTGTTTGAATGCATTGGTGTTTAAATGCATTGGTGTATGGTTTCATTGGTGTTTTAATGCATTGGTGTTTGGATGCATTGGTGTTTGAATGCATTGGTGTTTGAATGCATTGGTGTTTGGATGTATTGGTGTTTGGATGCATTGGTGTTTGAATGCATTGGTGTTTTAATGCATTGGTGTTTTAATGCATTGGTGTTTGGATGCATTGGTGTTTTAATGCATTGGTGTTTGGATGCATTGGTGTTTTAATGCATTGGTGTTTGGATTGCATTGGAGTTTGGATGTATTGGTGTTTGGATGTATTGGTGTTTGGATGCATTGGTGTTTTAATGCATTGGTGTTTGAATACATTGGTTTGTTTCTTTGTTCGTTCATGGGCTGAAACTCCCACGGCTTTTACGTGTATGACCGTTTTTACCCCGCCATTTAGTCAGCCATACGCCGCTTTCGGAGGAAGCATGCTGGGTATTTTCGTGTTTCTATAACCCACCGAACTCTGACATGGATTACAGGATCTTTTTCGTGCGCACTTGGTCTTGTGCTTGCGTGTACACACGGGGGTGTTCGGACACCGAGGAGAGTCTGCACACAAAGTTGACTCTGAGAAATAAATCTCTCGCCGAACGTGGTGACGAACTCACGCTGACAGCGGCCAACTGGATACAAATCCAGCGCGCTACCGACTGAGCTACATCCCCGCCCGAATATTTGGATGCATTGGTGTTTGGATGCATTGGTGTTTGGATGCATTGGTGTTTGGATGTATTGGTGTTTGGATGCATTGGTGTTTTAATGCATTGGTGTTTTAATGCATTGGTACTTGGATGCATTATATATATATTGTTGGGTTTTTTTATTGTTTTTTTTATACTTTATATTTTTCTCTTCTTTCGTCTTTTTTTTTCTTCTTCTCTCTTTTTTTTTCTTTTTTTTTCTTCTCTTTCTTCTTTATGTATTTATTTTATTTTTGTTTGTTTGTTTCATCCTCTTTTTGCTTGTCCCGACGCTTTTGCCTTCTCCCAGTATGCTCCCACGCCGCCCCGTCCCAGCACTCACTGCAACATCCACCCCTGAACTTCGTTCCGCCGCCAGACTTTGTTGGTCAGACACCTGGGCACCCTCACAAATTTTACAGACACCCCAGGGAAGGATGTCAGGCCGCTGCGGTAGGCTACCCTCGGAAGATGACACTGCACTGCTGCTGAGTCACTTCGACGGTGTTCAGTATTGGTCCTGTTCCTGGCAAGGGACACAGGCACCGCTACCTACTAAGCCCTCTACTTACGACACTGACTGTTAAGTCGCGGAGCCAGACTGAGTGAGCGTCTCCTCAGAGAGCAGACCGCCACTGCGTCCTTCCGTCGACCCCCCTGGAGCATCCCAGGCTGACAGCAGAATATTCAGGGATGGCTGGAACAGGAACACTGGGACCAAGGTCACCATGAGAGCCCTGAGCAGGAAGGGTCACAAGAATCGAGACAAGTTTTTTTTATTTTCGCGCTTTCTGAGTCAATCGCATTTGTGAAGTGAATGACACTCGGCTGTGTGATCCCAGCCTTCCCATTGGAACTTTAGCACTTCCACTCTGGGTAGGAGCCGACCGAAGCTCGAAAAACCCACGCACCCCTTATGGGATTCGAACAACGATCTCCCGGCCCGCAGTCTGATGCGGTAACCACTGCGCCACGGGGGCCGGTTTGGATGCATTATAGATTCATTCATTGATGGATGGTTTCGACAAAACACGAGTGCACATGGGAGTGGCGGCCCATGAGCGCAGAAAAGAAGAGTTCATTGATTTGTGAATGCATTTATTGATTTACTAGTATTGGTGTCTTCATACATGGGCTGATTCGTTCGTTCATGAATGGGTGCATTGACTGACTGATAGACAGACAAACAGACAGTGGGAGACTACCCAAGGCAGTTTTACCTGGATGGAGGTCGGAATCAAACCTTTGAGCTATAACGTGGATGCAGTTTACAGTTGCCATATTTAGAGAGTTGCAATTATGTGTTTTGATGAAGCAGTTTGGACGACGTAGTTTGTTTTACCATTCCGCTCTCTCTCATTTCAGGTGAAATCGGAGGACAAGCACTGGTTCCAAACAATCAACCAGCTTATGGACATGATCGGAGGAAAACTGCAAAGGGACATGTGACGTTCTCACGTCCTTTCAGCACCAAGCCTTGGGTCTCGGCCGGCCTGACCTACATAGATGCCGATAAAAACCACAACCTGAGATTTACATCGGTTATCTCCCACGTGTCAACCACAGGCTTTGATGTCAGCCACACCCAATGGGCACATACAGCAATATACGGCTCTGGTATTTCCTGGATAGCTTGTAATCTTTGAAGCAGATCCTAGAGCACGCGGTACAAGCACAGTAAGGGGAGGGCCATAATTATGTTGGGCATTCTATCTTTTGACATTTGTACGCCAAACCATTCTTCCAGATTTTAGTGCAAAAGTACTAAGACGATTAAGAAGTGACATGAGAACGAGTCAGCGCTACTTCATTATGGGAATAAAAGGAAATTAATTCAATTCATTTTCATTTCATTTTCATTTCATTACTTTATTGTCCCATCGCTGGGAAATTGGGGGAGGGGGGGGAGAGAGAGCGAGAGCGAGAGAGAGAGAGCGAGAGAGAGCGAGAGAGAGAGAGAGAGAGAGAGAGCGAGAGAGAGAGAGAGAGAGAGAGAGAGAGAGAGAGAGAGAGAGAGAGAGAGACGGACAGACACACAGACACACAGAGAAACAGAGAAAATAAGACAAGAAAACATCTTCATTACAATCAGCCCTTGCTCTAGTTATAGAATCACCCAGGACAGTGTGTGTGTGTGTGTGTGTGTGTGTGTGTGTGTGTGTGTGTGTGTGTGTGTGTGTGTGTGTGTAAAATAGAGACCAGGCCAGGCCAGACCAGACCAGACCAGACCAGACCAGACCAGACCAGACCAGACCAGACCAGACACTTTATTAACGAGGGTAATGGCATAGCAAACAGGTGCTTTTTCACATCCAGCCCTCGCCCATGGGAGGGTTTAACCTAATGATAATACGTTTTAAAAATGTTAGAATATCAATCAACGAAGTAATGGAAAAAACAAAACAAAAAAACCGAACAAACAAAAATATGGCCAGTCCACCACTCGTGGCAAAGGCAGTGAAATTGACAAGCCAGAATAGCGCGGTAGTGGTTGCGCTGAGCAGGATAGCACGCTTTTCTGTATCTCTATTCTTTTTACCTTTCATATCTATATGTTTTTGGAATCAGGAACCGACAAGGAATAAGATAACATTGTTTTTAAATCGATTCCGGAAGATTAAGGCTGTCAACAACATTAAATGTTTAGTAACTACAGTTATACAATTGTTACATTTAAACGAAATCTAAGTTATAGTTGCCATAATCATTGTGCCATACGTGTTACAACTGTTACGCTGAAAATTGTGCTTGCACAAGCACCAACTTGTGTGGTTCAACCAATCTAAGCCTTCTGTTGACATATCGCCTCTAGCAGCATCAAAGGGGCCAGGTTTGTGACGTAAGCGGTCGATCGGAAAGAAGTTGTTAGACTTTCAATTCATGCGATGAGTTTCTGTCACAACTGTGCTGTTTCACAGACCGACCCCCACCCCCAACCCCAAAAAAAGAAAAAAAGAAAAAGAAAAAGAATAAACAATTTTTTTTTTAAAAAGAACTATATCTCGAATGTTTATGAATGTTGGCACCTGAACCTCAAATCAGCTATCACCTACGATGACGCATTGCTTGACCTTTGTCGTGGCAGGGTCAAGTTCAAATAAAAAAAAAGCAAAATAACCATTTAAAAAAAAAAGAGCCAGTATGTTAAACATTTCATGAATACACTACATTTAAAGGCACAGTAAGCCTCCCGTAAACCATCACAGAGCTCCCCGAGCGTCTAAATACAGTACAAGCATACTTCCATTTGAACGCTCACCGAACGGGAACATCCTGGCTGCTTTCTGTCGAGCGTGAGACATTTTCAAAGAATTTATTTTCGTAGACTTGTTCCGTTAACAACAACGGCGCCTCGTTTTTGCGCTAGACCTAACTTTTAAAATCTAAATAATAAATTGACAGCTTGTTACACAAACATTCTTTAATCATAAAAGAATTCGTTTTTCATCAAGACAAGATCAGAACAATTCGAAGTTGTGAAAGTTTAAAAAAAAGAAAAGCCCGGAAGCTGGGTCACGCAAGGGTCGCAGCAGACGACGGCCGGTTTATCAGTGCAAATCGCCGTTCCTCTCAACAGTCAAAAGCCATCGCTAGAGTTCTTGTGAACCACAGCCGTTGTTTCGTGCATAAAAAAAACGTGCTATTGTAGATAAGCTCACGTCGAGTCGCATTCAAATGACTAACTATGACGACTGCATTGTGAAAAGGGAAAACTGGATCACACGGGTTCACGATGGCTCAGGGGTAAGATAAACCACGCAAAAATAAATTCTTTGAAAATTGTTCGCTCTTTACGGAGGGCACCTAGGATGTTCTCAATTGGTGAGTGTTTAAATGAAATGGTGTTTGTACTGTGTGTAAAAGCCTGACCGTATCTGTGATGGTTTACGGGAGGCTTACTCTGCCTTTAAAATAGTCTGTGTGAATGACCATTTCCGCAAGTACATAGAAGGGAATTCTAAAAGCAAACTGTTGCGGTTTTGACCCCCCCTCCTCCCTCCTCCCTCTTACGGGACCAGCACCGTAGACAGTACAAAATACTAAACGCCTGCGTCGTGTACATCTGTCAATATGTGCACAGATAGCTCCTTAAAGTTTATTTGTTTATTATATGATTTTTGCACATGTGAACGTTTTTATCTGCGAACAAAAACACATAGCCTTCACACAGTGTCTGGCGTCTGGCTTTGTTTGACTGCGATGTGGATGATCAGGCTTGTCGAGTGACTCTGTCTAAAAGACCAGAAAACCGGAATGTCATTCGACGCCATTTTGCGAAGGAGCGCAGTGCACTTTCGATTCATAGTATCAAAGTACGCTTGAGACAAACACACGAAAAACAAAAACACACACAATAACTGTTGTTGCACGGCAGTTTATTGTCGGAGTATGGAACACAATTTGAGTGTGTATTGACCCAGAAGTGGTTGTATACACTATGTGAAAGTACATTGTTTACCAACTCCGAAAAAAGAAATATTGGATCGATTTTCATTAGATACTTCCTAACGATATGTAAGGGGGCATTTCATTGGCTACAGATTTGTAACATTGTCGGAGTGTATATGTTACAGTCAAATCGGGAAATCAGGTATTTCACGAGAATGTCTGAAAGTTTAGGCATTCATGGTAAATACCTGGTTTGATCAGGCAATTCCGGAAATGACTGAATTTTTTTAGGCACTATCAGGAAATGACTAAAAACTACTTGTGCAAATTTCCCGTTTTGCCTGACTGTTAGGCAAAACGGGTTGTTCTGAGACCTTGTCTGTTTTTACCTCGCCTGCCTTGAGCATGAATTTCTCTTCTAGCACATTGTCTATTCATCGTTTTCCCCATTTCACTGAGTTCGGAGTGATTGCAGTTTGATTTTTTACGGGTGCAGGTCACTACCGCGAGTGTAACACTATCGCGTGTGTAAGACTACGAGCACGAATTTATTGTGATTTTCTCGTAAAGTTCGGAGTGATTGGAGTTTGTTTTTACATAGCCGGCCTTGAGCACGAATTTATTGTGAGTTTCTCGTATAGCACATTGTCTTTTTTTTTCTCCCCCTTTTCGCTGAGTTTGGATTGATTGGAGTTCACTTTCAGTATAATGCTAGTTCCATTGTGACGTTGCTCTCAATGTTGAGGGTAGCAATGGAGGAAACAGAATTGGTAGAAGACCGATTTAATCGGTTAATCTTTCAAAAGTACGCCAAAAATGGAAAACACTTGATGCCAAAGTCCAAATATTTTCAAATACTTGAAGAGATGATGGAAAACGGAAGTCGGAAAACTCCACGTCAGTACAAGCTGTTTTCGAGGTTCACTAGTCCGAGGGTTCACTAGTCCGAGACAGACAGACACAGTGAAACCTATATACCGCCTTTTAAGGGGCGGTATAATAACTGGAAAATCAAGCGTCTATAGTAAACCCTCGGACTAGTGAACCCTCGGACTAGTGAACCCTCGGACTAGTGGGACGAACTGGAAAAGAGAGCGTCTATAGTAAACCCTCGGACCAGTGAACCCTCGGACTAGTGAACCCTCGGACTAGTGAACCCTCGGACTAGTAAACCCTCGGACTAGTGAACCCTCGGACTAGTGAACCCTCGGACTAGTGGGACGTTCCCGTTTTGGAAGTAAGTAGACTCCTCTCTCTCTCTCTCGTTCCTCCCTCTCTCTCAAACCTGTCTTTCTGTCTGTCGCTTGGATCTCGGTCATGGACAGAGAGGTGATAACGTCGCTATACCCATTCCACTGGTGGATAGAGGCCGTGGAGACCCGCGGAATATCCTGGGGGTGATTCTTGACAGGAGTGAAAATGACAACTACACACTGGTGACCAAGAATGGGATTTTAAAAGGAGCCTACGCCAGAAACGATTTCGAACTGTGTCCACAAAAACTGTTGTATTTGAGTGAAATGAACTGTGTTAAGCACGTAAGTCTTCGCGCGGCCGTCATCCTGGGCTCCCAAAGCGGAGGACAAGGATACGTCAAGTGCAACTGTTCGGGTGCAAAGAAATGCCAGAACAATCGGTGCAAATGCTTCAAAGCAAAACTGAAGTGCAACAGTCGGTGTCACCAATCCTTGACTTGTGGAAACAAATGAACTGTTGACAGAAAGTTCTGTTTTAATGTACATTTTAGTTTTTAGAATTAAACATTAAAATGATAACATCATTATGTTCTTTAATTGAATGCCTTAAAATCAAGAGAGAGAAAGAGATAGGAGAGAGAGAGAGAGAGAGAGAGAGAGAGAGAGAGAGAGAGAGAGAGAGAGAGAGAGAGAGAGAGAGAGAGAGAGAGAGAATACAGAATAGATTCCACACTGACAGCATTGGCCCGGCACAGGCAGTTGATGGCTGGACAGCAATACCTTCCTGATGGAAAAGAGGCATGAAACCAATTACGACCCCAGCCATTCAAAGTTTTATAGTAGGCTTCTGTGCTGAAATTCTTTGACTCTCACCAGAAACACAGATTGTGAGCGGTAGGCATTCTCCGATAATGCCTGGCAGCCTATTTCAGTCAATCACCGATAGTGCCTAAACAATTTCAGTCATTTCCGGATTTGCCTGATCAAACCAGGTATTTACCGTGAATGCCTAAACTTTCAGGCATTCTCGTGAAATACCTGATTTCCCGATTTGACTGTAACATATACAGACCCATCAATCCTGTATACACTCGGAGTGTGTATAACTTTTGCCAACGGCCTATGCCCGTCCATGCCACAGTCGCACAGTGGTCCGTCCGAGTCGAAATAAATCGGAAACAAGAACCAGACCAGCTTCAGCCGTCTTAACTTGAGCGATGACTGACAAACAAGAAAAACGCACTAACATGCCTGTCACCACTGGAGACAGATCGACAATCATGGCCTGTCATCTCGAGCTGCATAGCATTCCTTTTTCGGCAGAGTTTGCGACAAGAATAGACAAGTCTCAAGGTGCAATGACTTGTTGGGCCGAGATATCTTGATGTCCTGCTTGGAGGTACACGTGATACAGGGTGAGCCCCCCCCCCCCCCCTGGCCTGTCACCCGCCCCCCCCCCCCCCAAACCCATGTCACCTCCACCCCTCAAGAATAGACAAGTCTCAAGGTTCAACAAGAAAAATGTTCATTCAAAATGAACAGCGTCGATGCAATGTCCACCAAAGATTTATTTTGGGAAGTGTTAAAAGGTTAGGGTCAAAAGTCAATGAATTGCATGTTGTGCTGGATATATAAATTGTTTATTTCAGTCAATGCTTGCTATGAATTGATCAAACAGCCACAAGAAAAAACAAGTCGCGTAAGGCGAAATTACTACATTTAGTCAATCTGTGGAACTCACAGATTGAAACTGAACGTAGTCCGCCGCTAGTGCAAAAGGCAGTGAAAGTGACGAGCCTGTTTGGCGCGGTAACGGTTGCGCTGTGCTTCATAGCACGCTTTACTGTACCTCTCTTCGTTTTAACTTTCTGAGCGTGTTTTTAATCCAAACATATCATATCTATATGTTTTTGGAATCAGGAACCGACAAGGAATAAGATGAAATAGTTTTTAAAACGATTTCGGAAATTTAATTTTGATCATAATTTTTATATTTTTAATTTTCAGAGCTTGTTCTTAATCCAAATATAACATATTTATATGTTTTTGGAATCAGAAAAGGATGAAGAATAAGATGAACATAAATTTGGATCGTTTTATAATTTATTTATTTTTTTACGATTTTCAGATTTTTAATGACCAAAGTCATTAATTAATTTTTAAGCCACCAAACTGAAATGCAATACGGATGTCCGGCCTTCGTCAAAGATTGCTTGGCCAAAATTTCAATCAATTTGATTGAAAAATGAGGGTGTGACAGTGCAGCCTCAACTTGTACAAAAAAGCCGGATATGACGTCATAAAAGACGTTTATAAAAATTAAAAAAAATAAAACGTCCTGGAATGTTATTCCCAGGAAGTCTCATGTTAAATTTCATAAAGATCGGTCCAGTAGTTTAGTCTGAATCGTTCTACACACACACACACAGACACACAGACACACAGACACACACACACACACACACACACACACACACACACACACACACACACACACACACACACGCACATACACCAAGACCCTCGTCTCGATTCCCCCCTCTATGTTAAGACATTTAGTAAAAACTTTTTAATTAAAAAATAGAGCTTGTTTGAAACAGGTAGAAAGGAAGAGTTGATATTGCAATATCTGTACGTGGGAATGTGGTGAAAAAGAGTGCTAAAAGTAGTAAGTCGGCCTCAGATCCATTTCAAATATTTATTGCAGAAAAACAAAATACAAATTAAAAACAAAACCACAGAACCATTACCAGGTGTCATAGGAATGTTTGAAAACAATAGTTTTAATTTTACACTGTAAATACAGGAATCTGAATTAAACACCTCAAATTGGCACATGCATAATGAATCACCTGGAATTGCAACAGGGAGATACTGAAGTAATTGGAAACAAACACTTGAAATTGACAGAGAAACAATTGAAAATATATTACTGACATGAGCGTACAATATTTTAATGGAAGTGCATTTTTAGCACGAAGCATCCGCAGGAGGATGCACTAACAATTACATAGTGCCACAAAATGTGTACGGACATTTCACAACCGTGCATTATTAGCACAGAACACATACATGGGGGCGCACAAAACATTATTGTACCATGATGATGATCGGGATTGTTGAAGATCTTTTCTTGTGCAAGGCGCCCCTGTATGACCGCAACTGATCCAACCGGCCGCATCTGAACAAACGACGTCGAAACGGCGCGAAACACGTCCTCTCGGTTGGTCTCGGATTGACTCGGCTCCTCTCGGTCTTTTTTTTTTGTGTGTCTTTTTTTCTTTTCCTTATGGTCGGAGTGGTATATTTATGTACATCTTAGATTAAAAAAAACGCCCGAAAGCTGTGTTTAATCGATTCGCGTAAATTGTACATTTTTTTCAGCTTTGAAATTGTTTTGGCTTGGAGAGTCAGCGCGCTTTGGCTTGGAGACTAATTCTCCACAGGCACGTTCTTCCCAACCACAGATACCAGCGTCGTCCGCGACGCTGGAATGACTTGTTTGGCCGAGATATCTTGGTTTCCTGCCATCTTGAACTCAGGTAAAATGAGTTACTTCCCTTCGGGTCTCATTTATCCCTGACAGGATGCCTTTGTTTTCCTTCTCTGGAGAGGAAATCGATTTTTTTGTTTACATATTTAGAGCTTTTCGTAATGTGTTATTGATATCAGCAGATTCGCGATCGCCGATAATGATTTTTCATGGTGTTGTGTAATTTTTAGATCACAAAGGAATTGATATGTAAGACAGTTTCAAGCGAGCTATCTTACGCGGGTGTATTTACTGTGCAAACAACTCTAAATATGGCAAAAGTGTCACGTGATAATCAACTTTGGCTACGAAGCAGACGACACTTTTTTCCGTAACCAGTTGGGAGTGATGCAACAATATCACGGTCTCCTTCCCACAGCAGTCTCAACGTTTCGACTTGTTTTAACCTTAGAACGATGTCTTTATCATAACTGTGAAGAACAGAACGGAGATCACTGTCGAAGTCGGCCAATCTGCAATCACTTTCGTCTCAGTTCGTCTATTCTCAGAAACATTAGCGAAAAACATGGGAGATAACTCTGTATTCTTATTGTGATAGATTCAGAGCAGTAATTATGCATCCGGTCAGAGAGATATGCCGGCGATACGGCATGGACCGATGCTGATCAGAATGGGTTTTCTGCTTGATAGTACACGTGATACAGGGTGAGCACCCCCCCCCCTCCCCCACTCAACATTAGACAAGTCTCAAGTTGCATTGACTATTTTGGCCAAGCATGGTTATAATAATAATAATAATGAATGAGCATTTATATAGCGCAACATCATAACTTTACAATTATGCTCTTTGCGCTTGACACATTTAAAATTCAAACACAGTTATACAAGCATTTACATCTACATTCATAGTCAGCAACGCTTGATTAAAAGCATACACCATCAAACATACATTACAACAGATTCTTCCACTAACTAAGTAATAAAAACATGAATAAAATAGGTAGTAAAAACAAGGAAATACCAGCTGAATTCCCTTAATCAAACAGAACATGTTATTAATAGTGAAAAACAGCCCTAAATGTGTATACACATTATCACATTATCACTAAAACAACAAATACACTACATGTAGCCTACTGATGGACTGAGAAAACAAAATCAGGGGTTGTATTTCTTGAAGAGGTGCGTTTTAAGTGCTCGTTTGAATGCTTGGGGTGACTGAGAGTGGCGGATGTGAAAGGGGAGAGAATTCCAGTGTGTGGGTGCGCAGAAAGTAAAAGTGCGTTGTCCGTATATTTTGGTTTTGGTGTGTGGAATGGTGAGGATGCGACAGTCAGAAGAGGCACGGAGTTGTCTTGCTGGAGAATAGACGGTGAGGAGTTCAGAGAAGTAAGCAGGAGACGAGCCAGAAAAGAAGTTAAAGCAGAGGGTGGACAGTTTGTAGTCAATGCGGGCTTGAATAGGTAACCAGTGCAGTGTGTGAAGAAGTGGTGTTGCGTGATCTCGTTTTCGTGCTTTCAGAATGAGGCGTGCTGCCGAGTTTTGGACTTTTTGTAGTTTATGCAGGAGATACAGAGGACAGCCAGAGAGAAGAGAAGTGCAGTAGTCGAGTTTAGAAAGAACAAAGGCACAGACAAGAGTGTTAGTTGTTTGAGAGGAGAGTGTGTGGCGAATGGTGCTGATCTTACGAAGCTCAAAATAAGCTGCTCTACAGACTAAAGATATATGTTTGTTAAGGGTCATGTCAGATGAAAGGGTGAATCCAAGGTTTCTAGCTGATGGGGAGAAAAGAATGTCGGTGTCGCCTACTTGGTTGGTGTCCTTTTTGATAGTACACATGATACAGGGTAATCCACCCCCCAAAAAACAAAAACAAAACAACAACAACAAACAAACATCAACAAACACATACACCCAACAAAATTTCACCCATTAAAATGTTAATTATGTCTACATAGGTTCAGCGAATTACTTCATGGTCGGTTCACAAAGTTTTATGGTCGTAGGTTTGACTTTTACGCTATTGCGAATCATGTTAATGTACACCAAATAGCATCGGAAGTAAGTCGTTGAACAGATGCAGAAATAATAAGCATTTTTTTTATGGGTGCCAGTTTTTTTGTTTCGACCTGTACTAATGTTTCCGTAATGCGTTGGAAAAAACAACAATATCTTGTCTGATCGTGTAGGTTTTGCATGGTCTCTTTGGTTTAAATATAGGTTACACACTCCGAGTTCTGATTATCTTGCATATTTTCCCGAGGGTCGATTTTCAGGTATTACCGAGCCTTTGGCAAGGGAAAATATGCAAGATATTCAGGACGAGGTGTGTAAGCTATTTATCCCATTACTCCGACGTTTTCATTAAAAACACTAACTTTTTCCACTAAAACCTGCCCGTGCCTGTTTGCAGCTTGCCAAAAGCCTCCGCAGTCGAAATTCATGTCAATGAATTCATGCGCAAAGCTAGTTCCCATTTGTCAGCATAATGGACGGCGTCATTCGACTTGTATGTGGACATTCAGTCATTCATATTGCTTATAAAAAGGTCTGCTATCTGCTTTTACATGTTGAAAGTCATTTTAAAATACCCCTGTGTATATTTGACATCGGCTTTCGTTATACTCAATTCGGCATACCGGGTTTATATTTTTACCAGAATTGCGCACGATAATGGCAGCGCAACAAATTCAGTTCGGGCCGTGCTGGTTTGATCGTTGACCCAAGTCAGTTCGCATGCAGTGTTACCGTGTTACAGTGTTTGTCAGTCGGGGATAGAAATGTTGGCTGTCATCGCGCTGTTCTGTTTTCACACGTGGATCACTTACATATTCAGTCGTCGGGTTTAGGTGAGCCAAAGCTTCAATACTTCGCCTGTTGTAGACGTTAAAGGCACAGTAAGCCTCCCGTAAACCATCACAGAGCTCCCCGAGCGTCTAAATACAGTACAAGCATACTTCCATTTGAACGCTCACCGAACGGGAACATCCTGGCTGCTTTCTGTCGAGCGTGAGACATTTTCAAAGAATTTATTTTCGTAGACTTGTTCCGTTAACAACAACGGCGCCTCGTTTTTGCGCTAGACCTAACTTTTAAAATCTAAATAATAAATTGACAGCTTGTTACACAAACATTCTTTAATCATAAAAGAATTCGTTTTTCATCAAGACAAGATCAGAACAATTCGAAGTTGTGAAAGTTTAAAAAAAGAAAAGCCCGGAAGCAGGGTCACGCAAGGGTCGTAGCAGACGACGGCCGGTTTATCAGTGCAAATCGCCGTTCCTCTCAACAGTCAAAAGCCATCGCTAGAGTTCTTGTGAACCACAGCCGTTGTTTCGTGCATAAAAAAAACGTGCTATTGTAGATAAGCTCACGTCGAGTCGCATTCAAATGACTAACTATGACGACTGCATTGTGAAAAGGGAAAACTGGATCACAAGGGTTCACGATGGCTCAGGGGTAAGATAAACCACGCAAAAATAAATTCTTTGAAAATTGTTCGCTCTTTACGGAGGGCACCTCGGATGTTCTCAATTGGTGAGTGTTTAAATGAAATGGTGTTTGTACTGTGTGTAAAAGCCTGACCGTATCTGTGATGGTTTACGGGAGGCTTACTCTGCCTTTAAGCAATAAAGCTTGGAAGTTGTATGTCGGCACTGAGAATCGGTCGCGGTACATCCGCGGCTTTCTACTTTGTCCCGGTCTTGAGTTTGAACACCTAAGGTTGGCTACATCTAACACCAGTCCTCACATCCTCTTCTCTTCCCCATATATCTTAACTGTATCTCCAACTTCTTTTCGTCTTCTTCTTTTCATTTTGATGCCACTCCCTCGTTTGTCGCTGAACCCCGCAGTTTACTCGACTCGGATTCACACAAGCCCGTCTAGCAGACGACAGTTTGAAGTCTTGAACAGCACGGTTGCAAGCAGATTCAGCTATCAATCGAAACAATACACTTAAAGCCAAAGCAAATAACCAAATGAGAAAACCTAACGTTTGATTTGACTTCATGGTGACTCTTCTGATTATTTTTTTGGCGTTGGAATGGATCTCAACGGGTTCCCAGCTACGACAACTTTTCCAGAGTTATGCACCGCAGGCATGCCTTCGACAATCGATGTCAGTTTCAGATTGAGTTTTCGATCTAACAGGGGTTGTGTTTTGATTGCTCTCTCTCTCTCTCTCTCTCTCTCTCTCTCTCTCTCACGGTTCTGTGTAGATGGCTGTCTGTGTACAAATTAGGGAGTATCGTCCCTTGATCCCACTGGCGATACTCGTTGAACATGCCTTGGCCTTTGACTATGCAGTCGCTTCAGCCAGCGAAATATCTCGACTCCGCTCTTTAAATCCATGCAGAATGTGCGTATCGTATGAAGTATTCTTTATTTTCTCAATATTGACACATGTAGGCCTGTACCTATACGTGATATTGACTTTGACACCATAAAATATTTCAGTCGTATGTGGAAAAAAGTAGTCCATCTGTAAACTCTGAATATGCGGATGACCTCTATAAATTATTCAATTGTACTCGGAAATCAAAGACAATGACCAATGACAGTTGAGATCGAGACTCGGTTGTGATGGATAATTCATATGGTTGCGATGGATAATTCAGAATATTCACCTCCTCAGCTAACAGAGACAAAGAGGCAGGTCATGGGATAAACAAGTTTATTCAATAAATTTCCATGGAACTATTGCCGCATACATGAAATTAGGAACATGGAGCACAACAAGCTAGGCTTATAAGTGTATGGTCTCTTTAACCCAAGTCTACACGAGAGTTGTTTTTGACGCACGGACATTTGGAACAGTTTTCTGCAATAAAAACATTACAATATTTATAACCTCAGCGAACCTGTTATTCAAACACACCTTCATGAAAGCCATTTGCTAAAATAATTGTGTGGGACACGGTTTTATAACAGGCTAGAGTGTTTCGAGTGCAGGTCATGCCTTACGTGTCCTGTTTCAGTGTGTTCAATAGATGTTCCGGTTCGTGGACAATCCGCTTCTTCAAAAAACTAAAAAAGAATTGATCAATGTAAAGGAAAGGCAGAGGAGAGATAGAAACGCATATACATGTAGGCACGTGCACGTGCGTGCGCAAACACGAACAAACGTACACACACACACACGCGCGCGCACGCGCTCACGCACGCAAACGCACTCATACATACACACGCACGCACGCACTCGCACAATCAGGCACGCACGCAGACACACACACGCACACACGAGATCAAACGCACACACACACACACACACACACACACACACACACACACACACACACACACACACACACACACACACACACACTCTTCAAGAAAGCGCTTCTTTTAGAATAACAGTCTATATTGACCTTACGCTTTAGATACATAATATAATTATGTTTTCTCGTAGAAAGGTTACTCGGGACGAGTTCAACAAGCGGTGTGTGCCGGTAGATTGACCTTTAAATGGCCCGTGACAGCCATTTCCTTCTCTAACTGCCGCATTACAACAAAATGTGGTCTGCTTGACACTCCTAAAATTGTTCTATTCAGCCAGAAATGCACTTGTTCACGACAATTTACCCGCGTATTGGTCTTAGGTGGATTGCGATGATTTGTCGTTAACTTGTGTTTTTATGTACCACTTACCCTTCGCCCATTCAACCACCTATACCTGCTCCCGACCAGTCTATCATAAACATATACTGATAAGAGGGGGGACGGTCTGCTAATGGTTTACATTTAAGTACATGAGTAATGTTAAGTGAAAGCACTAAAATGAAAATATACAGGCAGACACAAACAGACAGACAGACAGACAGACAGACAGACACACAAACACAGTCAGACACACACACACACACACACACACACACACACACACACGCGCGCGCGCACGCACATACCGTGACCAGCACGCACGCATACGCACACACGCACGCACACACACACACGGACACACAGACACACACATACACGCAAGCTTGATAAACAAATGAATGAATCATGCATTTGGGTATTTGTTTTGTTACTTTAACAATCAAAGTGCAACATAAATACCACACCTTTCAAGAATGGTCTTCTCATTGAAATGCGAGATGTGGTTGACCAACTGCATTGTGTTTTTTTGTTTTTTTTGTTTTTGACCTCAGTTGCATGCAGGCTGCTTCAACCCTTCCTTGTTTTCTTCTCTTATTTCTTTCCTTTTTTTTTCTTCTTGTAAATAGGCGGTGAGCATCCTTCATTGGTCTTTTTTCTTCTTTTTAACTCCAACATACTCACGAGACATGGACATGTTCTCTTTACAATGGAAATATTCCTTATATTTACAAATCAAATTTTCTACTTAATATTTGAAACTCAAAAATTAAAAACACTGATCCCCGACAAGTTGTCTTTCTAAAAATACTAACACACATTTTCCCAATTAATATTACGTGATTTACAAAATTTCTCATCTTTTTACAACAGCTTGTGTCTTGATAACCAAATATTATATCCTGCATCTTAAACTTAACCCTTAATCCAGCCCTTTTCTCTATCCAGTTTTCTATCTTCGTCCAAAACCACTTTACCGGTATGCACTCATAAAAAAAATGTTCAACAAAATCAACTTCCGTACAACATATACAACATCTGTTATTCTCCCTGACTTGCATTTTACATAATAAAATATTTGTTGGATATATGTTATGTAAAATTTTCCATTGCAATTCTCTTAACCTCACTTCTTTGGAAACATAGGCAAGGGTCCAAATTTCCTTATCTACTTGTACACCAAACTTCCTCAACCAAAAATTATATACACAAGGTTTTTCTACAGCAGTATCTACACTTTTCTTTTCTATTATTTTTCGTATTTGACTTATTTTTATCATATACAGGCTACCATCAAACAATTGCTTATCCATCTAGACAATAATATGTTTATTTTCAATCCAATTAATCCATACTTTGGGTAATGCGTTTATTAATGCCCAATAATCCAATAAAATATTTGCATTATTCTTTCCAATTTGCATATATACCTCTGCTGTTGACTTCAATCTCTTTTCTTGGCGTCATTCTACAAGGTAATTGTAAATGGGATTCCCACATAAAAAGTCTAATTGCTAAATGTAGAAAGTCAATTGCGTGTTTTGGTTTATTCAAGCATCGTTTAAACAGAAAATCACTTGAAGTTATATATAAATCCTTTATGTTACCATTGTTTGATTATGCGGACGTTATCTGGGATAACTGTACACAGTGTTTGGCAGACGAGTTGGAGACATTGCATCTCGATGCAATCCGAATCATTGTAGGTGCAGTACGTGGCACAAGCCACCAAAAACTGTATAACGAATCGGGTTTTGTGCCCCCGAAAGAAAGGCGACGTCGTCATAAACTTTTGCTGTATTATAAAATTGTAAATCGTTTAACCCCAGAATATTTATATTCCAAACTGCCGGTCCTGGTTTCCGATGTAAATCCTTACCACAGACGACGCCCTCTTGAACGTAAGGTTCCATTGTGCAGAAGTCAGTTATATAAATCGTAATTTTTTCCTTCAACGACAGCTTTGTGGAATAATCTTCCAGAAAATATACAACAAACGCAGTCAGTTGGTGAATTTAAAAGGTATTTGACCGATGGAGATGTTGTTGTTCCACCGTATTATTATCTAGGCAACCGCCAGGGACAGGTACTTCACAGCAGGTTGAGATTAAACATGAGCGATTTGCAACAAGACTTAGTTAACCGACACCTCTCTGATAATTTAGAATGTACGTGTGGAGCATGCCCGGAAGATTCTGAACATTTCTTATTACACTGTCCAAAATTTAAAGAACATAGAACCATTTTATTCAATAGTCTGCCAACACACGTTCTGGACTGCAAAACACTCTTGTTTGGAAATACTGATTTAACTATATCTTTGAACACGAAAATATTCTCTGTTGTACAAGACTATGTTATGTTAACTAATCGCTTCGGCTGATATTATATTAACTGTGCAATTGATGTAGCCAGGCATTCTCTCCCTCCCTCTCTCTCTCTCCCTCTCCCTCTCTCTCTCTCTCTCTCTCTCTCTCTCTCTCTCTCTCTCTCTCTCTCTCTTTACCCTATTTGTATAAAATATAATTAAAGATTATCAAGATAAGTGTTGAAGCTATCACTTGTTCGCCATGTTTTGCTATTTGAATGTGTATTGATTATAAGTTCAAGAACGTGTCCATAAGCAATCTGCTTGTTAACGTTCTCAATGTTGTTATTGTTTGAAACGTGTGTATGTGAATTTGAATAAACACGCTTAAACCAATCTCTTTTCTTCCACTATAAACAAATCACTTACTCTTTCAATCCCAGCATTTTTCCAATACAAATAAAACAACATTTTCCCTTTATACCGAATCAAATCATTACTCCACACAATCTGTTTATAAAAATTGTTTACATCAATCTTGTCATGTTTCATCCTAAGCTTGTAACTCAAATGTGTCCACACTGCTCTCTGCCAAAATGGGCTTCCAATCATTGTCAAATTCAATTCCTTACTCGGTTTAACATTCAAATCAAAACAACCATACCCTGAAACAACATGTCCCAGAAACCATAGTGGTATAAACGTCCAGTTTTCTCCCTTCTTTTCATACAAACGTCCAACCCATTGTAAATAAAAAATACTCTTGCATACTGTGCACATTTAACATGTTCAACCCACCTTCACTTATTTCTTTCTCCATTACTTTTCTTTTCACTTTTTCAAATGCTTTTTTATTCGAACACTTTCTCTGCCAAATAAACTTATAAAACAATCTATTTAACTCTGTCAAAACCCGATCTGGCAATCCAATCGTCTGCATCACAAATACTAACTGTGAAATAAAAAACATTTAATTATTACAATTTTACCGTGAATCCTTAAATCTCGTCGACTCCATATCTTAATCAACTTCTTAATCTTCTGAACTCTTAATACCCAATTCTGTTCAACATTTATTGCTCTATCATTATTTACGAAATATATACCTAAAATCTTAATCTTCTCTGAGCACTCAAAGGGCAACTTTTGCTGACCACTCTGCTGTCCAATTTTCATTATTTTGGTTTTATTAACATTCAGGGTCAGTCCTGAAAACTTTGCAAACTTTATTATTATATCTTTAACTTTAAAAACATCACCACCGTTCTGTAAAAAAAATATTGTTGTATCGTCTGCTAACTGTTTAATTTTTAGGGCACTCTCCTCGCCCACCTTTGAGGGTAATTCAATGCATTACTTGTTATTCATGGCCTATTGGAGAGTTTTTCTTGTCCCCCCCCCCCACTCCCGCCCCACCCCCCTCAATATCACCCCTACCCCTCCCCCCCCCCACACACACACAACCGCCGCCAAAGGTGTATTATAGTTGGCACACTTGGGGACAAACCATTTAGATTTAGCTCTCTTGTCTCTCTTGTTTTCTCTGTTAAAAGCATGTCACTCATTTCTATTATTTCCTTGCATAATGAGCCAGTATGCAGAGAGATTTGCGAACGTGCTTTTTCTCTCGTTTTCTGCGTGCAGTGGGGCTACATAACGCTGTGTCGCTTTAGTGAAAGCTTTGCGCAGAATTTGGACAGTGTGTTTTGGGATGATCCTGCGATGTTTTGGTTTCTCTCCTATGTGTTTGAGAGAGAGAGAGAGAGAGAGAGAGAGAGAGAGAGAGAGAGAGAGAGAGAGAGAGAGAGACAGACAGACAGACAGACAGACAGACAGACAGACAGACAGACAGACAGACAGACAGACAGACAGACAGACAGACAGACAGACAGACAGAGACAGAGAGGCAGAAAGAGAGACAGAGACACAGAGAAAGACTGACTGACTGACTGAGTGACTGATCTTTAATACATTAGGTAGAGGTTTAAGGCAGAGCCTGGTCTTACAACCTGTCCTTAATACATCTAAAACACTAACATAATACATCCGTGATATAGTTCCACACACACACACACACACACACACACACGCACACACACACACACACACACACACACACACACACACACACACACACACACACACATAAACACACACACACACATACACACACACACACGCACGCACTAACACACACATACATACATACACACACCATCAATTCGTCTCCATTCCCAGTATATCAGAAAACATTTAGTCGAAACGTGACTTAATGTAAAAACGAAAGAAAAAACCACAACGGGCCTTTTGCAAATGAGATCCATTGAAATCAGCAATCTTTCTTCTCTTGAGCGTACGTGACGGGCATGAATAATTAGTGTTGAGACTCAACACCTCACAAATATGATGACCGCGTATCCAAACATAGAGCGTCTTTTGTGTGTGGGTCTTTACTGAGTAGTGTCGTGTGCATGGAGGCCCTCTGTTAAACTCCCTTCATTAAACACACGGGCACAATCGCCCGGTGGATAAAACGCAAACCTCCCATGTCGAAGGTTGAGTGTGAATCCCTGCCGCTCCTGTGGAGATGTTTCCGGTCTGTCTCCCAGGTCAATTTATGTGCAGACCTGCTATAGTGGGCGCCTGATTGTCCTTCGTATGTTCGCGCAAGCACAAGACCAAGCAAGCACGTAATAGATCATGTTATGAATGTCAGCGCTCGATGCGTCATAGAAAAACAAAACTATCTGGCATGCATCCCTTGAAAACGAAGTATGGCTGCCTATGTCGGGGAAAAAAAAACCCGTCATATACGCAAATACCCTCTTGTGCAAAACCACGAGTGTATTTGGGAGTTTCAGCCCATTGGCGCAGAAGAAGAAGACAAAGAAAAACTCACTGCTGTTGTTATTATGCTTGTTTACCAATTCAGGACACTACTGGGTCGCGCCAGTAAGCTCACAGAAAAAAAACTGACTTATATTCGGCAATTTAGTGTCTTGTGTTACACATATATATACTCAAAACAAAAATCCAGGTTTTGTATATGGATATAGACGTGGGTTACGTTGACATGTATCCCCAATACCCATGAAAGGTTTGCAGTCGTTTATAATCGAAGACAAAATCTTCAAAATCATACAGAAAGAACGAAAAAAAAAGAAACAAAGACAGAAAAAAATTAGAAGAACAAGTCGCGTAAGGCGAAAATACAATATTTAGTCAAGTAGCTGTCGAACTCACAGAATGAAACTGAACGCAATGCAACGCAGCAAGACCGTATACTCGTAGTCCACCGCTCACGGCATAGGCAGTGAAATTGACAAGAAGAGCGGGGTAATAGTTGCGCTAAGAAGGATAGCACGCTTTTCTGTACCTCTCTTTGTTTTAACTTTCTGAGCGTGTTTTTAATCCAAACATATCATATCTATATGTTTTTGGAATCAGGAACCGACAAGGAATAAGATGAAAGTGTTTTTAAATTGATTTGGACAATTTAATTTTGATAATAATTTTTATATATTTAATTTTCAGAGCTTGTTTTTAATCCGAATATAACATATTTATATGTTTTTGGAATCAGCAAATGATGGAGAATAAGATAAACGTAAATTTGGATCGTTTTATAATTTTTTTTTTTTTTTTTACAATTTTCAGATTTTTAATGACCAAAGTCATTAATTAATTTTTAAGCCACCAAGCTGAAATGCAATACCGAACCCCGGGCTTCGTCGAAGATTACTTGACCAAAATTTCAACCAATTTGGTTGAAAAATGAGGGCGTGACAGTGCCGCCTCAACTTTCACGAAAAGCCGGATATGACGTCATCAAAGACATTTATCAAAAAAATGAAAAAAACGTATGGGGATTTCATACCCAGGAACTCTCATGTCAAATTTCATAAAGATCGGTCCAGTAGTTTAGTCTGAATCGCTCTACACACACACACACACGCACACACGCACGCACACACACACACACGCACATACACCACGACCCTCGTTTCGATTCCCCCTCGATGTTAAAATATTTAGTCAAAACTTGACTAAATATAAGAAGAAAAGAAAGAAACAAACAAACAAACAAACAAACAAACAGACGGGCAGATCGACAGACAGACAGACAGACAAACAAACAAGCACACAAACAAACAAACAAAGCAATATATCTACGTCTCTTGCTGTCTTCTAAGTGCAAAGAAAGGACAATTTTTTTCGTCGTCGATTCTTATCCACGCGAAATGTCAAAGATAATCCGCCTGACAAGGGAGCTTATCTCCCATTATCCAGATGAAGTGCAGTGTTATCTCCCCTTCTTGCATTGCGATGCTTCGAGAGTCTCTGTCCCCGAATAACCTCTTTGCGTTGGTCCTTGTGTGTGTGTGTGTGTGTGTGTGTGTGTGTGTGTGTGTGTGTGCGTGCGTGTGTGCGTGCATGCATGCGTGCGTGTGCGTGCATGCATGCGTGCGTGTGCGTGTGCGTGTGTGTGTGTGTGTGTGTGTGTGTGTGTGCGTGTATGCGCGTGCATGCGTGTGTGGGTTGGTGTGTTACGGGGTTGGTGTCATTGGAAAACAAGCGTGATATTATCGTTGGAATGAAAAGCGGAGTTTCTGATCATTGGGTTCAATTTATGTTGCAGTAATTTACGTGACTTTGATAGTGGTCAGTAGCCTGACTTTTTAACATGGACGGGGAATCGAGACGAGGGTCGTGGTGTAAGTGTGTCTGTGTGTGTGTGCGTGTATGTGTGTGTGTATGTGTGTGTGTGTGTGTGTGTAGAGCGATTCAGACTAAACTACTAGACCGATCTTTATATAATTTGACATGAGAGTTCCTGGGAATGAATTCCCCCCTTTTTTTTCTTTTTTTCGATAAATACCTTTGATGACGTCATATACGGCTTTTTGTAAAAGTTGAGGCGGCACTGTCACACCCTCATTTTTCAATCAAATTGATTGAAAATTTGGAAAAGTAATTTTCGACGAAGGCCGGACTTTGGATTTGCATTTCAGCTTGGTTGCTTGAAATCGAATAAATGAGTTTGGTCATTAAAAATCGGAAACTTGTAATTACATTTTTTTTTTATTAAACGATCCAAAAAAAATTCATCTTATTCTTCGTTATTTTCTGATTCCAAAAACATATACATATGTTATATTTGGATTGCAAACAAGCTCTGAAAATTAAAAATATGAAAATTATGATTAAAATTAATTGTCCGAAATCGATTTAAAAACAATTGCATCTTATTCCTTGTCGGTCCCTCATTCCAAAAACATATAGATATGATATGTTTGGATTAAAAACAAACTCAGTAAGCTAAAAAGAATAGAGATACAGAAAAGCGTGTTATCCTGCTCAGCGCGACCACTACCGCACTATTCTGGCTTGTCGATTTCACTGCCTTTTCCACGAGCGATGGACTGACGAAACTACGAGTATGCGGTCTTGGTGAAAAAAAGCAGTGCGTTCAGTTTCATTCTGTGAGTTCGACAGCTTGACTAAATGTTGTTATTTCGCCTTACGCGACTTGGTTTTTTTTTAACCGGAAATTAAGTGCTAAAGCTTCTGGCTTCGCGAAGTACACATTTAGTCTTGAGTCGAGCGTTTGCAAAAGCCTGAGCCTGAAGGCGGGTGTAATGTACACCTCTTGGTATCAGTCTGTCTTAGAGATGAGGACGACAGTTGGCCAGATGGTCAGAATAGCGCGCTGCATGTTTCCGCATAGAACTAAGGTGCGTCTGCCGCGACGGTGCCTGAGCTAAACATTGGCGGGCACTGCTCACAGCCCGGCGCACGGCACTGTAAACATTCCCCGTCCCTTCACCTCTCTCACCACCATCCGCCCTACCCTTGGTCTCATACCTGTACTGCGTAGTCGACTTCGCCCAGTAAAGGACAGGCTGGAGTGAGTAATTTCCGTTGATAATTTGGTTCATTGCTTTTGTAAAGTAAGCGTTTGGACTCTCAGCTATCCACACAATTCTTTGTTAGAATTATGGCACCTAAATGCGGACTGGGAATAAAACAAAGGTTAATAATATGATTGCAAATTTTCTATTTTCAATTTCTTTCTTTCTTTCGCTCCAAATCTCATACTAAAATGACAATGTAAAACTCCGATCAGTTCTTGCCTCCTACTGTGTGTGTGTGTGCGTGTGTGTGTGTGTGTGTGTGTGTGTGTGTGCATGCGTGCGTGCGTGCGTGTGTGTGTGTGTGTGCGTGTGTGTGTGTGTGTGTGCACTTGCGTGTGTGCGTCGGTGCGTTCCAGCGCGCGCACACGAGCGTGTGTGTGCGTATATGCGTGCGTGTCTGCATGCATACTTATGCGCGTGTGCGTGTGCTTGTGTGTGCCCGTCAGTGCATGTGTGTGTGTGTCTTCTGCAACATATCACAATTTGTGTCCAGGCCTCCCACAAGGTTTACTGCACAAGTTCTGTACAAAGCCCTGATCAATTAAACTAGGACAACAATCATATGCAACAGCCGCGTAGAGAAAGAAAACGATAGAAGCATCACGTCTGTGGGCAGTGCCCAAACCGTCCTCATATTGACTCACCATGAATGAGAAGAAGACAAGGCTTTGAACCTTGTCCCAAGATGAAATGCGGGCTACTCAGTGAGCTAAATGTATAGTTGTTCCCGGTCGGACAATATTTGTTTTCTGTATTAGAACTTTGAGGTGTTTTCGGACAGGTTCTTTGCTATGCCATTCAACATAATATGCATATCAAGGTTGAATATCTTCTTCCTCAGCGTTCCAGAATTTTCTGGTTACGTGTGAGCTCGTTTGCCCATTTGGGTTCCCCAAACTATACTCTGAGAGCACAGTCAGCTTCACTCCGCTTTCGTTGAGGTTGGCATACTAGGTATTTTCGTGTTTCCATAACCCACCGAACTCCGACACGGATTACAGGATCTTTTTCGTGCGCACTTGGTCTTGTGCTTGCGTGTACACACGAAGAGGGTTAAGTCACTATAGCAGGTCTGCCACATAAGCTGACCTTGGAGATCGGAAAAAATCTCCACTCTTAACCCACCAGGCGGCAGCGACCGGGATTGGAACTCACGACCTCCCGATTAGGGGGACGACGTCTTACCACCACGCCACTGCGCCCGTCGGTTGAACTAATGTTGAATGTGCTCACGCAAGAGTCCGAAAAATAGGTTTCGTTGCCTACATATGAATAGCAGATTAATGTAAATATATGTGTTTTGAATTGAGCGTCCTGACTAACAGGTTTCACCCCGGCTGAATTTTGGTACATGTTTCATATCACGTTGACACACACAGTTTCAGCGAACATTAATTTTGCATAATTGAACACTACGCACATTTAGCGCATACAAATGTCAAATGAGTACGGTTGATTTCAGCAATGTTTGAAATGGCAACGTACACGCTCAGCACATTCCCAACACTATGACTCAGTTCTTCTTACAGTTGAAAGAATCCTTTTTTTCTCTCACTAACTTAGAATATTATTTTAATGTACTTTTATAGTATAACTTTCTGTATGCATGAGGAGAGATCTGACAGAAAAAATAAGCAACTTCTCACACAAGCTCGTTGTAGCGTTTTAGGAGAAGAGACCACCATGATACACTTCTCAAGTTTTTACAGTTGAAAGCGACCTCCGTTTACGCTAACTCAGCATGATTTAACGCACAAATGGGATCATGTTTTGTATGCATGAGGGGAGATCAAACGAACAGATCAGAGAGTAAAACTCCTGTCACACTGTACCGCGTTTCCACGCAGTTGGCACGGCGTTGTAAATTTCGCAGAGCGCCGTGGGATCGCAGAACATTCAGAACGCCAAGCGTCAAATGGAGATGCCACCGCGTTGTTCCGGCGCTGTAGGAGACCCTACTGCGCGCACCTCGGCGTTCTTCATTTTTCTAGTGTGACAGGAGTTTTAATGCACGATTTCTTGCTCGTAACCCCACCAATCCACTTTTTTTTACACTCAGGCCCTAGGTTCATCACCCTGTAGCTATAGGCTCTTTGATGCACCGCTGCTGGCTAAAAGACATATCGATGCGCGCGTGACCTTGACGGAATCTTCTGACTCTATGAATAGTAACAGCACGTGACGTCTATCAGAAATGCAAATCTGATCAAATTTTGTCCTTCGTGACCAGAAATATCCGTAAAATAAGAAAAAGTAAAGATGGAAGATACAGAGGAGGATTAGGGGGATGAGATCGTTTGAAAAGTTTTCTTTTTTGTGTGAATTTTGTCAGCATGCGTCGGCTATCAGGAAATGCAAATCTGATCAAACGTTGTATTTTATGACGAGAAATATTCACATACTAAGAACAATAAAAGAAGGAGAAGAAGGTGGAGGGAGATTTGGAGACCTTGCAGGAAGAGTTGTCTTTACTTGTTAATTCTCTCAGCATGTGAAAGTGAGCAGAAAATGCACATCTGATCAAATGTTGTCTTTTATTACGAGGAATATACGTAAACCAAGAACAAGAAGAAGAAGAAGGAGAAGAAGGAAGAGAAGGAATAGGAAGAAGAGGAGGAGACCTGTCAGGAAGATATGTCTTTACTTGTGAATTCCGTCAGCATGTGTCAGCTATCAGGAAATGCAAATCTAATCAAATGTGACCCTCCACCACGAAATGAGTCGCATGTCACCTCGCGCGGTTCTGCGCTGGGCTTAATATAAGTCCGGGGAGTGTCTGGTAACTGTGGGAGGATCACCTTAGTCACAGGCTTATAACTCAAACAGTTTTCGCTCTTTTCTAAAACGGTTTTCACCACTGGATAGAGCATAACAAACTCTTTAGGAAAATGTAAAAAATATGAAAATCATGCAAAGGTGACATGCGACTCATTTTGTGGTGGAGGGTCACAATTATGGTGTCCTTTAAGATGAGAAATATTCGTAAAATAACAACAAGAAGAGAAGGAAACTGAAGAGGAAAAAATTCTTGTAAAGAGTTGTCTTTCCTTGCTATATCTGTCAGCATGTGTCAGCTATCAGGAAATGCAAATCTAATCAAATGTTGTCCTTTCTTACGAGAAATATTCTTAAACTAAGAACAAGAAAAGAAGGAGAAGTAGGTGGAGGAGGAGAGGAAGATTCGTCTTTTACTTGTGACCTCTGTCAGCATGCATGTGACAGCTATCAGGAAATGCAAATCTGATCAAATGTCACTATCATGACGATACATATCACCGGTCATTGATTCTTACCAATGGGCGGATCTGGTGAGGCGGTTTTGCCCCCTCTTTCTTTTGGCTGGTAACTGGCGCCACCTCGCGGCAAGATCACACGAGAAAGGAAAAAAACCTTGCATTGGTCCCAAATAGCATATCGGTTTGGTAACAGTTCGTGTGTAAGTCGTGCATTTTATACGGTAAACAGAAACAGACAATGGTCGGTTCTGCATGGTGAGGTTATGCCCCTTCTTTCTTTCGGCTGGTAACTTGCGCCACCTCGCGGCAAGATCAGAGGAGTTGTCTCGCGTTATCACCCCAGAAGCGCTCATTGGACCGATCATTCTGGCAAGCCGGCCAAGAACCAAATGAAAGAACGCGCTGAATTATACAATGACCCATTCATGTCATTATCACTAAGCAGTCCTGTTAGTTATATAATTTCAGCATTGAACACACACGCACGCACGCACGCACGCACATACAGACACACACACACATTCACGCACGCACGCACGCACACATACACACACACACACGCACACACACACGCACACACACACGCGCACACACACACACACACACACAGCTCTCTCTTTCTCACCTGTCTCTCTCCTCCTCCTCCTCCTACCAACCCCTATCCTCCACGTGTTGGGATGAACAAGAACCACACCTCTAAACTCTCTCTCTACAAGGAAAAGGCTCGAAGCGACATAACTATCATTACGCCCAAAACAAAAAAATGAAACACAAAACGCACACATACGAAAGACGGCCCAAGGCACGCGCAACGCTAAGTCGCTGCTCTGCCGACGCCGGCTTTCCCGTCGTTTTCGGCACGTTTCAACTCCTTGGCCATACAAAAACGCGACGCTGAATCCTTTTGCAAGCTTATGCAGCAAAAACGTCGCCCGCTCTTCGTCGCTGTCGTGTGTGTGAAGTGGTGTGGTTGTTTTCGTCGACATAGCTTGCTGTTGTAGAGGAATGAGCATCTTGGGCAAGTCGCTGGTGGTCATTATATAGGCGATATCTGTCGCTCGGCTTGCTGAGAGGTGGATATAACATTGTATCCGACTGCGGTTTTTTTTTTCTCTCAGTTGAACGGATATGTTGTGGGAAACTGCCTCGAACGATGAACTGATTAATGTTTTCATATTTCTCGACGGAAACAAATATTATACAGACTGCCAGAAGGAAGAAATAGTCTACATACTGATCCAAGGAAAATTATTTACAGACGTCAAAGGAAAAATCAACGACAGATTTCTCGAAGGATTCCACAAACATTGATAAAAAAAAAACCGCACATAAAAACTAAAAACTTCTGTTTTAGCGTCAAGAAACCAACGCGTCAAGTGCGCTGACGTGTTGTTGTTTAAAGTAAAACTCAGTGCAGTTCTACCAAAGGGCTTTCTGAAAGTTGGCTGCAATAACTGACGCAAAGCTAAGACGGTCTTTGGTGATTTTTTACGACACCTGTGAGCACAAGAATTTCACGAAATTTTATGAAAAACAGCGACAAGTATTCGATCATTTCTACGATACAAGAGGAAACAAGCAACAGCTGATCTGACCCTGGACATTAATTTAACTTTCACGTAAAGACAATCTTGTTGCACTGACCGGGATTAGCGATCTGCCTACTCTTGATTAATGCATTAGCTGCAGACGACTAATTAATTCATCACGCATTGGGAGACATCCGGTCGGATCGCCTGCCAAGAAGACAGTCAGCTGAAAGCAAAGAGCAGTATCGACTATCGACAACAATCTCTTTCCTTCTAATGTCATCTCTTCCTGCACGCTTGCAAGCAGCGTTGAAACTGCGGTCAAAACGTTGATGAGTCTGTTAAAATACTGACATTCATACTGATCTTGAGCAGAAAAATAGTTTCAGAATCAGACTTTTGTAAGATCAACTAAGTCAGCTAACAGAGAAAGAAGAGATCATCTGTGTCGACGACTGTAGAATCAACAGTCTTGAGAAATCAGTTCTTTCGACTCCAAGAGAATTAGAGTTTTAAAAGATCAACGAAATGAACTAATAAAGAAAGGAGAGTTGTTCATTTAGCAATTATTCGCGTGTCTAGGACCCCACAATCAATAGATTGAAAAGTTGTTACAACAACAGGAGAATCTACAACAGTCTTGAAACAGTACTTGTACCAGAGTCTTGGACAATAATTTTCACCAGCTGCGTTCCAGTGTTTCTTCTCTCTCTAGTTTCACAATGTTGCCAGAAGTTGGACACATTTGCCGGTCAAAGGAACAGTGTCCGGACCTGGGTAAGGTTAACAAGACCTTACACACAATCACAAACATTGACAGTGACGACGGAACGGTAGCGGAAAGCAGCAGCATGTCTAGTTCGGACGTTCAGTCTTCAAATCCTGGGGACAAAAGCTGCGTTGCTGACAGAATTGACAACGCTCTGCACACTTTAAAATCAGAACTGGTAAGTGGTGTGTTTTTCAGTGTGGTTGTAGATCAGTTTGGCCTGTCGTTTCAGTTTGGTCTGCCAGTTTGTTTGTCTTTGCTTTTAGTTTTTCTGATTACCTTTGTATAAAAAAAAGTCTCTCTCTCTCTCCCTGTCTCTCTCCCTCTCTCTCTCTCTATGTCTCTCTGTTTGTCTGTCTGTCTGTCGGCCTGTCTGTCTGTGTCTGTGTGTCTGTCTTTCTGTCTCTGTCTCTGTCTCTCTTTCTCTCTCTCTCTCTCTCTTTCTCTCTCTGATATTTTAGTGCTTTTTACATTTAGTCAAGTTATGTTTGTATTTTGATTTGTTCTTTATGTGTATGTATTGATAATGATATACATGCAAATGATTGGGACAATTCCTCCCCACATTTTTTTTCTTCTCCATTTTGAGTTGTTTTGGATGTTTATATGCAATGCATTATTGCAACTATGCTGCAATTTCCACACTATATTGTTTTTCCCATTTTTGAGTGTGTATACAAAACCATAACCCTTTTCCTTATTACTATTTACATTATGTACGTCTGTAAGAAACAATAACCTTGTCAATTTTACTATCTATATTCTGTGCGTCTGTATTACGTGTTTGCTTAAGGGACAGGTTGTAAGATTAGGCTTTGCCTAAAACCTCTATCCTTTGGTAATAAAGTTCAGTTTCAGTTTCAGTTTCTCTCTTTCTTTCCTTGCCTCTGTCTGTCTGTTTGTCTGTCTCTGTCTGTCTGTTTGTCTTTCTGTGTGTGTGTGTGTGTGTGTGTGTGTGTGTCTCTCTCTCTCTCTCTCTCTCTCTCTCTCTCTCCTTGCCTCTGTCTCTGTCTCTGTCTCTCTCTCTGTCTGTAAATTGTTTTTCTGCCTTTTAAATTAAAAAAAAAACCTTGTATGTTTATCTTTTGTAAATGATTTACATACATGTGTAAGCCTATATATATATATATGTATATATACGATTAGAGTAGTCCCTCTCTAGGCGAGGGCTGGTTGAAAAGAAGCTAATTTGTATTGCTTATGCCACTGACAACCCTCGTAAAATAAAATTTGATTTGATTTGATTTGATTTGATTTGATTTGATCTCTCTCTCTCTCTCTCTCTCTCTCTCTCTCTCTCTCTCTCTCTCTCTCGCTCTCTCTCTCTCTCTCTCTCTCTCTCGGAGTTCAAGTAGCAGTACTGTTTTTCACGTGTTTATTTCATGGTTGTTGTCGTTGTTGTTGTGTTTTTGTGTTGTTTCTGTTTTTTGTTCTTCCCCCATTCCCCTTGGTTTGTATATATGGGTCTGTGGCCTTAGTACAATAAACCGTTCTGAGTTCTGAGTTCTCTCTCTGTAAAGTTCGTCTCTCTCTCTCTCGCTCTCTCTCTCTCTCTCTCTCTCTCTCTCTCTCTCTCTCTCTCTCTCTCTCTCTCTCTCTCTCTCTCCCCCTACATCTACTCACAATAATCATCTTTTGCCACAAACCAAACGGAATAATCAATATGAGATGTATCGCTTTCGCCCTCACGTGGATTGACACAAATGAATAAGACATAATTCCACCAGCAGTGTCCGTCTTCGTCAATGCGTGTTGTGCTCTAGCTTGCTTGAAAGGCGATGCTATTTTCACACAAAAAAGTTAGATCTGTCTGCATGTCTGTTTGTCTGTCTGTCCGTCCTGCTGGTTATCGTGTGTTTGTCTGTCTGTCCGTCCTGCTGGCTATCGCGTGTTTGTCTGTCTGTCCGTCCTGCTGGTTATCGCGTGTTTGTCTGTCTATCCGTCCTGCTGGTTATCGTGTGTTTGTCTGTCTATCCGTCCTGCTGGTTATCGCGTGTTTGTCTGTCTGTCCGTCCTGCTGGTTATCGCGTGTTTGTCTGTCTATCCGTCCTGCTGGTTATCGTGTGTTTGTCTGTCTGTCCGTCCTGCTGGCTATCGCGTGTTTGTCTGTCTGTCCGTCCTGCTGGTTATCGCGTGTTTGTCTGTCTGTCCGTCCTGCTGGTTATCGCATGTTTGTCTGTCTGTCCGTCCTGCTGGTTAACGCGTGTTTGTCTGTCTGTCCGTCCTGCTGGTTATCGCGTGTTTGTCTGTCTATCCGTCCTGCTGGTTATCGTGTGTTTGTCTGTCTATCCGTCCTGCTGGTTATCGCGTGTTTGTCTGTCTGTCCGTCCTGCTGGTTATCGCATGTTTGTCTGTCTGTCCGTCCTGCTGGTTAACGCGTGTTTGTCTGTCTGTCCGTCCTGCTGGTTATCGCGTGTTTGTCTGTCTGTCCGTCCTGCTGGTTAACGCGTGTTTGTCTGTCTGTCCGTCCTGCTGGTTATCGCGTGTTTGTCTGTCTGTCCGTCCTGCTGGTTATCGCGTGTTTGTCTTATTAGAAATGCGATGTGGTGCCTAAAGAAACAATTCCATGTTTGTGTAAAAAGAAAATGAACATTAAAGTTTTCTTATCTTATCTTATCTTATCCGTATTGTCTGTTGTCAACTTCTCCTACACCTTTTTCTGCATCGTTTGCATTCAATTGGCATTCTATTTTGTCATTCAATTGTTTCTGATTGTCATCCCAAAAGTTCCTCTGTCTGTCTGTCTGTCTCTGTCTCTCTCAAGCTCTTTTTTCTCCGTCTCTATCTCTCTAATTCTCTCTCTCTCTCTCCCTGTCCCTGTTTCTGTTTCTGTCTCAGTCTCTGAATCTCTGTCTATATCTGTCTCTGTCTTACTGTTACCGTCTTGGTCTTTCTCTTCCTATCTCTGTCTCTAACTCTCTTTATCTCACTCACACACACACACATACACACACACACACACATACACACACACAAACACACACATACACACACATACACACACACACACAACCAACCACACACACACACACACAACCACACACACACACACACACACACACACACACACACACACACACACACACATACACACACCACACGAACATGCTTCCATTCGCCTTTTTACTCTATATCTCTAAATCATTGACGCATGAGCCCAAAGCTTCGCGGCCTGCCCACAATTAGCATGTTCTGCTGCAGACAGAATAATCAATGGGAGATGCATTGCTTTGATCCCCACGTGGATAGATGCGAATACATAAACCATACAAAAGATTACACCAGCAGTTTCTGGCTTGGCCAACTGATGCGGAGAACTTCTCTGGAAGTCTTCAAGGATGGTCCAACTTTCACGAGGAATCTGTCTGTCCTTCAATATGTGACCCTCCACCACGGAATGAGTCGCATGTCACCTTTGCATGATTTTTATATTTTTACACAATCCTAAAGAATTTTTTATGCTCTATCCAGTGGTGAAAACCGTTTTAGAAAAGAGCGACAACTTTTCGAGTTACAAGCCTGTGACAAATGTGACCGTCACACTGTTACCAGACCCAGACTTATATTAAGCCTAGCGCAGAACCGCGCGAGGTGACATGCGACTCATTCCGTGGTGGAGGATCACATATTATGATCTCCAGATCTCTGCCCGTACTTCCTTGCGTCAATCAGTTCGTCAGTCTGTCTGTCTGTATGTATGTCTGTCTGTCTTGTTGTAATATTGTATGATTAGTGTTGACATCTACAATCTCTTTTTCGTATCTGTTTGTGATTGTTTGTTTTCAGTTGTCAACATTGTGTGTCTAATTTTTAAAATTTGTAAAACTAGGCGTCAGCCTAAAATCTAAATTTTGGAGTAATAAAGATTGTTCGTTCGTTCGTTCGTTCTTCCGTTCGTTCTCTCGATTTGGCCTTCTCTCTCAAAATGCTTTATTCATGAGCAGTGCATGAGCTTTGTCTAACCCCCGTAAGTATCTTTTGCTACAGACGGAAAAATCAATATGAGAAGTATTGCTTTCGCCCACTCGCTGATAGGCAGGGATTACTAAACACTTGATTCTAACACGAGTGTTAGTCACACTGAATGTGTTATTACAATGTGAAGGGATAAGGGAAGGGGTTTGCATGAATGTTAACAGCTAATGAAAAGTCCTTGTCCTATGGACTGAAAACAGACATCTTTGGATAGGGATATTATATGTGAAGCGTTGTGGGATGGGTTTGCATGAATGTTAACAGCTAATAAAAAGTCCTTGTCTCATGGACTGAAAACAGACATCTTTGGATAGGATATGTGAAGGGATGAGGGGGGGAGGGGGGTATTGCATGAATGTTGACAGTTAATGAAAAGCCCTTGTCTTATGGACTGAAAATGGACATCCTTATATATCTAGAGAAATGTGAAGCGATGAGCGAGGAGGATTGCATGAATGTTGACAGTTAGTGAAGAGTCCTTGTATTATGGACAATAGACATCGGCTTGGATAGGAATATGCGAACGGATGAGGGAGGGGGTTTGCATGAATGTTGACAGCGTTAGTGAATAGTCCTTGTCTTTGGTACTGAAAATGGACATCCTTGGATATATACGGGATATGTGAAGGGATGAGGGAGGGGAGTTGCACGAATGTTGACAGTTAGTGAAAACTCCTTGTCTTGGTGACTGAAAATAGACATCCTTAGATAGCGAACTGTGAAGGGATGAAGGAGGAGGGTAGCATGAGTGTTGACAATCTCTCAACCTTGTGACGGGCGATTCCTCTTTATCGCTGACAGGAGCTTGAGTGCATTCATCCAGTCTGTCCGCATCGTTATTACCATGGCGATGATTATGCTAATTAACGTCGTCTTTGTCAGCGATGAGTGATCTCTGTACGGGATTAGGCTCTGTGTCGAGAGTTGTTTTGGGTCACTGTACCTGCATGGAGAATGTCCCAAGGAATGTCAGTCAAGCTGGATTGTCTTGACGTACTGTTGTTTGCGCAGGTCGTATTTCCGGGAGGAGGAGGGGGTGAGGATAGAAAACGAGAGAGAGAGGGGAAAAGAGAAGAGAGAGAGAGAGAGAGAGAGAGAGAGAGAGAGAGAGAGAGAGAGAGAGAGAGAGACAGAGAGAGAGAGAAAGAGAGAGAGAGAGAGATGATGATGGAACTTTATTTTTCAAGGAGAGAGAGAGAGAGAGAGAGAGCGAGAGAGAGAGAGAGAGAGAGACAGAAACAGAGAGAGAGAGAGAGAGAGAGAGGGTGGGGTCAGAAAGAGAGAGAGAGAGAGAGAGAGAGAGAGAGAGAGAGAGAGGGAGAGAGTGTTTGAGAGAGACAGATACAGAGAAAGACAGAGAAGGACACACAGAGAGATAGTGACAGAGTGAAGGCGGGAGTGAGAGTGGGAGCGGAGGGTGGGGGGTCACAGACGTACAGAGAGATAAACACACAGACTCACACAGACTCACACACACACAAGACACACAGGCACACAGACAGGTA
>NC_090247.1:12134918-12189918 GCF_037325665.1 Littorina saxatilis | reverse complement strand
CACACAAGCACATGCTATCATTTCATACCTAAAAGGAACAGTATCTAATCAAAGTATTAAACTAGTAAAACATCAAAATAATGGTCGAGTATAAACATAAAAACAAAACACTTAAGAGCATTGCATACATTATCCGAGTACACAATGGAAACTAGACATCAGGGGCAGTTTATAGTGTGCTCAAATGTGAGTGCAACTGCCTTTTAAAGGCCTTTAATGATGCGGATCGTTTGATTTCTATTGGCAAAGAATTCCACAGAGATGATCCTGAAAAAGCTAAGCTGGATTTATAAAGATCTATACGAGGAATTGGAGGAAGTAAATTTTGAGACCCATACCTCTTCGTAACATGTGTAAAATAGGATTGCACATAACTGGGCACATCACCATGAACTACTTTATACATAAAGACAGCCTTATTGTATGCAAGGTGGGTTTTTAGGGGAAGGAAATTAAGGATGTTTAACTTCATTTCTGTAGACATGTGCGATTCATACATGATAAGTTTTGCAGCACGACGGTACAAAGAATTGAGTTTTAATAAGTGAACATCGCTGCAGCCATCCCACAATGTCGAAGCAAAATTAATATGAGGCATTATATGAGCATGAACGAACATTTTTAATGTTTCAGACTTCGCATAATGTTTGAGTTTTGACAACAAATACAAATTCCTTGATAACACTTTGCAGAGGTTGTTTATGTGTGTTTGCCATTTCATTTCTTCATCAACAGTTACACCAAGTATGCGGTGTTCTTTAACTTGCTGTATTTGAGTTGTACCTAAGGACAGTTGTAATTTAAGAGGACTTAGCTGATGCTTTTGTCTTGTGGTAATAACAATGCTTTTAGTTTTTTCTGGGTGCAGTATCATGGCATTTGATGTGCACCATTTCGCAACTTCGTCCAAAGTGTTCTTCAGGGAAGAATTTACTGATTCCAACGAGGTGTTACTGGTATGGATAGACGAATCGTCTGCAAAAAACTCGCATTTGACTTTATCATCCGATACATGTAAAGGCAAATCATTAACGTAAATACAAAAGAGAATAGGTCCTAATATAGACCCTTGTGGGACGCCATGTCTTACTAGTGCAGTAGACGAATTCTGGCATTGTAGAGTGACATACTGTGTCCGGTCAGCAAGATACGATTTAAAGAAGTCACAGACCGAATCGTTTCTCAAATAATAGTGTAATTTTTTCAGCAATATGGAATGATCGACTAAGTCAAATGCTTTCTTAAAGTCCAAAAACAATGCTCCTGTAACTTCAGACTTGTTCATTGCTGACAGCCAAGCTTCGCAGAGAGACGTAAGAGCTGTGTGGCAAGAATGCTTGGACCGAAAACCGGATTGAAACTGATGGAACAAATTTTGTTCTTCCATGTAAGCAAGAAGATGCTTGTGCACATGCCTTTCTAATGGTTTTGACAAAACAGGCAGTAAAGAAATGGGTCTAAAATTACTTGGGTCTGAGAGATCTTTACATTTGGGAAGGGGTATGACTTTGGCGCTTTTCAATTTAGACGGAAAAAAGTTCTGCTCAATACTAAGGTTATATACAAACGTGAGCGAATCCACAATATACGGTAGAGAAAGCTTCAATAACTTCACGGGTATTTTATCAGGACCCATGGACTTTTTATTCTCCATGTTTTCAATAAATGTTCCGACCTCATGAACTGCAATCGGAGGAATGATAAACGCTTCATTGTTTATTCTGTTCCGCTTGCAGAATTCGTCCAATTTTTCAAAACAGTCATCTCTATCCCGAGAATTTGTTTCTGCCACAGAAGCCTTCAATTTATCCGCTAAAGATATAAAATGATTATTAAATTCTTCCGCAGATAGTTTTGTTAGATTAGCAGTTGACCTTTTCCTAGATTTATCAAGGATTTCATTTACTGCCCGCCAAATTGTTGCAGTATCTTTCTTATCGGAAATTAATTTATCAAAGTAACCAGTTTTTGATTGTCTCACACGGTTTAACACCTCATTCCTCTGCTGTTTATATTCGTCTGTCATCTTATTTTCCTTGAAATAATCTCTCAGAGCCATCGCCTCTATAATATCTGATGTTAACCAAGGCGGAAGTCTGGCATGTTTTACTCTATGCTGACGCAGGGGCACGTGCTTATCTATAATTGTGCTTAAAATGCTATACAAGTGATCAAAAGCATCATCTGCAAGACTGAAATCAAAAACGCTCTGAAATGGAGCTTCACTAAGATCACGAAAAAATGCAGACTCATCAAAATGTCTAAAACTTCTGTATTCTATGGTCGTGTGGCCTTTTGGTCCTGATTTAGGCAAGCGCATAGAGACCGAACAAAAAATAGGCATATGATCGCTAATACTGGAATTGGACACATACACATTAGAAACAATCTTCTTATTATCAGTATATATGTGATCAATAAGAGTTGCAGTTGTGTCTGTTATTCTTGTTGGGTTCAGAACCAGTTGATGAAGACCTAATAAAGTTGTTGTTGAATTCCATACTGTTTGAGGCTTATTCAGATTAATATTAAAATCTCCAAGCAATACAATATCTTTATTGCGTGATTTGACTTTATCCATCATCTGAATGAAATATTCTGACCAAATCGACGTTTCGGCAGGGTTACGATATATATAACCTATGAGCAGAGGCGAGGATTTACAGTTTTTTACTTCAATCCAAATGCACTCAATATTGTCGTCCTCTAAATCAGTTCTTCGTGTTGCAAATTCAGAAATTGATTCATGAATATAGACTGCAATGCCTGTCTGATTCTTCCTTGCGCTGTCGCGTCGCAAAACAGAGTATTGGGGAATGTAAATCAAGTTATCGGCAATTCTCGAGTCGAGCCGTGTTTCGCTCATCCCAAAAACATGAACTGGCTTTGAGCTTTGGTTTAGCAGCACGCATATATCAGGCACTTTGTTAACGAGATGATAGACATTAAGATGTCCAACCTGGAGAGTGTGTTTTGACACGTTTAAATTCATAATATAATAAACAAAATTATTAACAACAACCAAAAATCTGAGAGATGAAATCAATAAACAAACACGGAGAAAAATTAATGCACAAAGAGTAAAAAGTGAAGCAAACAAGTTACGACTTCAGTAACTGGCTAACTTAAGCGAAAAGTCAAGTGAGAAGTAGTAAATCAGAATTTAAAAAAAAAATTCTGCGAAATGTTATAAGCGTTCGATGCACAGCAATTATAAATGTTCCTGCTAGCACTGCACTCATACACATACAGAATATGATAGCATAAAATTGAACAGTTCGAACAGGGATGAACGATGCGCTACATTAAATCCCCACAACGCCAACACGATTTCACTTTCTTTAAGCAGAGGCATTCATAGTCTCTCCGCAAACGGGTCTGAATCGTAGATTAACACACACAAAGAAGAAACACACGCGTGTTTGGATGCAGATGTTTTCACAATGTTAAAAGCAGCAGAATACTTGGGGGGTCGTGGACAAAATTAACACAATGTCTGGAGGTGTTGAACGACATAGTTAATAGTTATGAAATCGCATGTGCGAAATCACACTCGTTTAGGTACACTTATTAGTGTACTTTCAGTTACATGAGTTTAGACACACTCACTCAAACATACGCACATACACTCACGCCCTACGTACATGCTTGAATTAGCCTTTTGAAACTACTTAGTAGGATGCTTGGTGCATCCCGGGGGGCCACTGCCCATAGAAGGACGGCTGGGCGTGTGGGTGCATAAAGGGGCTGAGTTGATATTGCCTGAAGGCGTTCATCCAAGGGGGGTAATACATTGTGGGATATTGATGTTCCCCACGTGGAGATAAGGGGAGACTGGGATGGCTGACGTGCTGTTGAGTAAATGGTTGGTTGGCCGGTGGCGGTAGTAGTGGTGGCTGTTTCTGCCACAGTTGCTGCTGCTGTTGTTGCGGCTGTTGCTGCTGCTGCCGATGTTGCTCGTGCGGCGGCTGTTGTTGCTGCTGTTGCTGCCGCTGTTGCTGGTGCGGCGGCTGTTGCTGTTGTGGCAGCTGCTGCTGCTGTTGATGAGGTGTCCATTGCTGTTGTTGGTGAGGTGACTGTTGCTGCTGCTTCTCTTGCAGTGGTTGGTGTGATTTGGGCGGAGGCGCTCCGCCTCGAACGACGTCTGCAAACGAAGCTCTGCCTAGTCGCTTCTCAAAAACGATGGCTTTGATGTCCTTTACGAGTAGAGACAGGCCCCTTGCAGAGTAGTGGACCTTGTCTTGCAATATGTCTGGGTCAGTTTGACCGTCACTGTCAAGGCGCCAGATATCCGACAGTGCCAAGAACTGCACCTTTACACCATCACATAGCGACGCGAGCTTAGTGTTAACTTGCAGAATCTGCCGTGTAACTTTGCGCTGAGCCTGTGGAGGGATGGCTGCGACAAAGATGACCGCATTAGGGAAGCGGAGCGATATTTCAGATAATAGCGTCTTATAGTTGCTTGGAAGTTCACTCGTGTTTTGTATGTCGTCATTCGTGCCGACATGCAGAACAATCTTCCTAACGTCAGGAAAAGTGTTGCTGCTGGCAATGACGGTAGTAAGTTGAGGGGTGGTAATCCCACTTAAGGTTCTCACCTCCGTTTGTCCTGACCGATCAAGCCGTCTCCTGGACACGCGTCTAAGGTTGGAATCTCCAATAAGCAGACACGTGCAGGAGGTCGGGAGGCGGAGAGTTGTCTTCCTCTGAGTGTCTGTCGTCTCGGTTGATTTGGTAGCACCTGTCCGCGGGCGGACCATGGAGGACGGGGATGACTGACTGCTATAAGCTTGGGGCTCAGGCTCGGTAATGAGTGCCGTGTCAGTTGAGTGATGGGCGTAGCGGCCGTAGTTCGTGGTCACGCTAATTGGCTGAGCATGAGCGACTTTGCCTTGAGGTGACTGTCGCAGGGGTGGGGCTTCGGGAGACGGTGAGCGTTGGACAGTCTTGTTTTCTTTCTGCAGGTCTTTCACCTTGCTCTCTAGAGCCTGACAGCGCTTTTTTAAGCCCTCATTGTCTCTGGAAAGAGTTGTGAGTCGCTCGCTTAAGTCTTTCACCTCTCTGTCACGCCCACCCTCATTTGCCTTAATCTTTCTGTCCGTTTGGACCTTGAGATCTCTTAGTTCAGAGGCTAATTTATCAACCATGGCACGGAGCATGTCGGGTACACAAGTGTCTGTACTATCGGTGGAAGCGTCACCGTCACCATCAATGTCAGAAGTAGCGGCATGTTTGTTGTCGATGCTGGGGGTGTTGTTGTTAGCAGCAGCGACAGTGCTGTGGTCGCTCGAGACGATGATGTCTCCGCCACCTTCAGTAGCAGCGGCGACAGTGATGTCGTCCCTTGAGACGATGATGTCACTGCCACCTTCAGAAACAGCAGCGACAGTGCTGTGGTCGCTCGAGACGATGATGTCACTGCCACCTTCAGAAACAGCAGCGACAGTGCTGTGGTCGCTCGAGACGATGATGTCGCCGCCACCTTCAGTAACAGCAGCGACAGTGCTGTCGTCGCTCGAGACGATGATGTCGCCGCCACCTTCAGTAACAGCAGCGACAGTGCTGTCGTCGCTCGAGACGATGATGTCGCCGCCACCTTCAGTAACAGCAGCGACAGTGCTGTCGTCGCTCGAGACGATGATGTCGCCGCCACCTTCAGTAACAGCAGCGACAGTGCTGTGGTCGCTCGAGACGATGATGTCGCCGCCACCTTCAGTAACAGCAGCGACAGTGCTGTCGTCGCTCGAGACGCTGATGCCACCGCCACCTTCAGTAGCAGCAGCGACAGTGCTGTCGTCGCTTGAGACGCTGATGTTCGAGTCGTCGCCACCTTCCGTAACAGCTGCAACAGTGCTGTCGTCGCTCGAGACGATGTTGTCACTGCCTTCAGCTGCGACAGTGCTGTCGTCGCTTGAGACGCTGATGTCCGAGTCATCGCCACCTTCAGTAGCAGCAGCGATAGCGCTGGAAGAATTGACAGCAGTAGGGGGCGTGTCCAGAGGTACGGTGCTGTACACGGCGTGTGACGCACTGCCAGACATGTTGTCTAGGTCCATCAGCCCGTGTACCACTCCCTGTAAGCGTTGAAAGTCATCTCTCACCCAGTCCTGGCACAGCTTGCCTTGGACCAAAAACATGTTGGTCTTAGGATAGAAATGCATGGTCAGCAGTTTCTGGCTCGCATGGTGCAGACGAACAGTGGTTTGGTCCAGCTGCGCTGGGGTGGGGGTGATGACGATAGATGATGCTGAGTAGTCATCTTCACAGTCAATAATTTCAACATGTCCGCTCTTGCGTTTGTAATCTGTCCATGTTGTGGAGTAACCTCGGGAAGGCAAGTCAATCGCGTATCTGTATCGGATGACTGCCCTCCACGTCGGGAAGCAACAGGGTTTACATGTGAAAGTTACCTCATTGTGATCCTTTTTGTGTTCGATAAATTCCAAAGATCTCTGTAGTTTTGAGCGAGTAATTATAGACATGTTTTTAGTTGTATTTTGTCACGAACGACCCCATCAGAATTTGACATCATTACATTATATGAAATCAAGCCAAGTGTATGTAACTTGTTATACTCGTTAAAATCTCCATCATGGCCTTTATCCGGAATAGCACACACTGTGTCCACACAGCCAGCACAAAAGTTACAGATGGCAACAATTAGTGTTCAGTCAACCATGACTAAGCAGGGTAGACAGCGAGGCTGGTAACCGGATACAAGTCTGAAGTACATTCACAGACACTGTCTGGCGCCCACTTCCTTCATGCTGGAGCCGCGTGATGTTAGCACAGCTTGAACAATGTCCAGTGCGCGAATACACACATAAACAGAACAAAGAAAGATGCTGGTATCTCCACAGAAAAATAAATTCACAAGTTCATCTTTCACAAGAAGAACATACACACCGTTATATCCATGCACATCAATTTTGGGAACTTGAAGCACAGTTGAACTTGGTAAATTCCATAAAAACCCGCAGCTCTCGCAGACACGTCCGCACGTGTCAGAGAGTGAGAGAGAGAGAGAGAGAGAGAGAGAGTGGGTGCGTGAGTGAGGGGATAAGTGAGTAAGGGAATTAGTCAATTGATGAGAATACAATCTTGAAGTGTATGGTCAAAATAATGACCAGTAAAAAAGTGAGTAAAGCAACTTGCATAGACGGGTAGACAAGCTAGCACTGGGTGCGTTTAAAAAGTCGCAAAGGTAGATCAAGTGTTAGAATTTGTTTTAAAGTACAAAGTCATAATTATCAAAATATCAACGCAATATTGTACTTACATCTCTTTGTCTTTACTGAATTCAGTTCCGTCTGCAAAGCTGAAACAGACGAGAACAACAAAAATCAGCTGCTTAAGTTTACGAATCGTGACGTCTGTAGAAGTTTTTACATTTAGTCAAGTTTTGACTAAATGTTTTAACATAGAGGTGGAATCGAAACGAGGGTCGTGGTGAATGTGTGTGTGTGCGTGCGTGTGTGTAGAGCGATTCAGACCAAACTACTGGACCGATCTTTATGAAATTTTACATGAGAGTTCCTGGGATTGATATCCCCGAACATTTTTTTCTTTTTTTTGATAAATGTATTTGATGACGTCATATCCGGCTTTTCGTGAAAGTTGAGGCGGCACTGTCACGCTCTCATTTTTCAACCAAATTGGTTGAAATTTTGGTCAAGTAATCTTCGACGAAGCCCGGACTGCGGTATTGCATTTCAGCTTGGTGGCTTAAAAAATAATTAATGACTTTGGTCATTAAAAATCTGAAAACGATTCAAATTTATGTTCATCTTATTCTCCATCATTTGCTGATTCCAAAAACATATAAATATGTTATATTTGGATTAAAAAGCTCTGAAAATTAAATATATAAAAATTATGATCAAAATTAAATTTTCGAAATCAATTTAAAAACACTTTCATCTTATTCCTTGTCGGTTCCTGATTCCAAAAACATATAGATATGATATGTTTGGATTAAAAACACGCTCAGAAAGTTAAAACGAAGAGAGGTACAGAAAAGCGTGCTATCCTTCTCAGCGCAAGTACTACCCCGCTCTTCTTGTCAATTTCACTGCCTTTGCCGTGCGCGGTGGACTGACGATGCTACGAGTATACGGTCTTGCTGCGTTGCATTGCGTTCAGTTTTATTCTGTGAGTTCGACAGCTACTTGACTAAATGTTGTATTTTCGCCTTACGCGACTTGTTACCTTGTGTCACGTTATGACTAAATGTTTTAACATAGACGGGGAATCGAGACGAGGGTCGTGGTGTATGTGTGTATGTGCGTGTGCGTGTGCGTGTGCGTATACAGAGAAAACTACTGGACCGATTGTCATGAAATTTCACATGAGAGTTCCTGTGTATGATGTCCCCGGATGTTTTACATCAATTTTTCGAGAAATGTCTTTGATGACGTCATATCCGGCTTTTTGTGAAAGTTGAGGCCGCACTGTCACGCCCTCATTTTCAATCAAATTGATTGACATTTTGGACAAGCAATCTTCGACGAAGTCCGGACTATGGGATTGAATGGCAGCTCCGCAGCCTTCAAATTAGTTAATTAGTTTGATCATTAAAGTTGTCTTTAAAATCGAATTTTCACGAACAGATTCACAAATGATTGCATTGTATTCCCCAATTTCTTCTGATTTCAAAAACATATACATATGTCATGTTTACTATGCAAATCTGGTAAGAATTACAGAAAATAGGTTAAGTAAGTACTGCGTTCGCGCGCTACGCGGAGATGAGCGTGACCCGTCTCGGTTTTTCGGGGTGGTTAGTCGAGACTATCTTAATATGGTCTCGGCGATGACTGTTTTTACATTCAGTCAAGTTTTGACTAAATGTTTTAACATAGAGACGGGAAATCGAGACGAGGGTGTGGTGTATGTATGTATGTGTGTGTGTGTGTGTGTGTGTGTGTGTGTGTGTGTGTGTGTGTGTGTGTGTGTGTGTGTGTGTGTGTGTGTGTGTGTGTTTGTCTATGTGTATAACGCGATTCCGAGAGACTAATGGACCGATCTTTATGAAACTTAACATGAGAGTTTCTGAGTATGATATCTCCAGATATTTTTTTCATTTTTTTGATAAATGTCTTTGATGACGTCGAATCCGGCTTTTTGTGAACGTTGAGGCGGCACTGTCACGCTCTCATTTTTCAACCAGTTTGGTTGAAATTTTGGTCAAGTAATCTTCGACGAAGCCCGGACTTTGGTATTGCATTTTATAATGGAGGCTTAAAAATTAATTGATGAGTTTGCTCATTAGAGTTGTCATTAAAATCGAATTCTCGCGAACAGATTTAAAATGGATTGCATCGTATTCTTCATCAAATTTCAAATCTAAAAATATATACATATGTCATGTTTACTCTTAAAATGTGATCACAATTAACGACAACAGATTAATTAGTACTTCAATTAAAATTGATAAAATCGATCCAAAAAGGATTTCATCTTATTCTTTATTACTTCCTGATTCCAAAAACATATAGATAGGATATGTTGAATTAAAAAAAAGCTCAAAAAGTTAACAAAAATACAGAAAAGCGCACTTTCCTGCAAAGCGCAATACGCTACCGCGCTATTCTTGCTTGTCTATTTCACTGCGTTTTGCATGTGGGAGGTGAGCGATTTCCTTCTCGTGGCGATTGACGAAGCTGTATTGTCTTGGTGAAAAATGCAGTGCGTTCAGTTTCATTCTGTTAGTTCGACAGCTTGACTAGATGTAGTAATTTCGCCTTACGCGACTTGTTTGGTGTTACTTTGATGCCGACCGCTTGACTAAATGTTTTAAGTATCGCTTCACGCGACTTGTTATTACGTAGATTAAGAGATCCGTAGATACCCCCTGACCCATTTACTCATAACAGGTTATACAATACTTTTATGCCGATAATTAAACCCCATGTATACTTGGAGGCTAAATTGTGACCACCGCCCCCACCTACCCCCCTCCCCTCCCCCAACCTCAGTTACAACCCCCCCCCCTCCCCCCCCCCACAACCTCAGTTCCCCCCCCCCCCCTTCCATATCCCCTGTCTTTTCAACATCCCACCCTACTGTCTATGTCTGCGTCTTGTCTAGGTATGTACGTGTGTATGCGCTTTGTTGACAAACTCGGTGTATGATGTATACTATGCTGTGTTTATGTGTATATAAAGGAAATAAAATGTTAAAAAAATAAAAATAAAAAAAAAGAGATCCGTAGATAAAGGGAAAGATGGACGGACGAACTGACGTACAGACAGACCGACCGACAGACAGACAGACACAGCGACAGGCAGACCGACAGACATAAAGACCGACCGACCAACTGACCGAACGACAGACAGATCGATAGACAGAGAGACAGACAGAAGGAAGAAATAGACTGCAAGATAAATAACACGCCGTGGATGGTGGCACGCCTAGTTTTTTCCACCGCAGGAACAACACCCAATTCGTTCCCCCGCACGCGGAAGCAAAATTGTTATCTCGCAAAGGAATTGCCCTGTGAAGGTACGTTGTGGCAAATCACATTATTAAGTATAGATATTCTGAAGCAGAATTGCCTAGGCTATATATATGTCTTTGATGACGTCGAATCCGGCTTTTTGTGAACGTTGAGGCGGCACTGTCACGCTCTCATTTTTCAACCAGTTTGGTTGAAATTTTGGTCAAGTAATCTTCGACGAAGCCCGGACTTTGGTATTGCATTTTATAATGGAGGCTTAAAAATTAATTGATGAGTTTGCTCATTAGAGTTGTCATTAAAATCGAATTCTCGCGAACAGATTTAAAATGGATTGCATCGTATTCTTCATCAAATTTCAAATCTAAAAATATATACATATGTCATGTTTACTCTTAAAATGTGATCACAATTAACGACAACAGATTAATTAGTACTTCAATTAAAATTGATAAAATCGATCCAAAAAAGGATTTCATCTTATTCTTTATTACTTCCTGATTCCAAAAACATATAGATATGATATGTTGTATTCAAAACAAGCTCAAAAAGTTAACAAAAATACAGAAAAGCGCACTTTCCTGCTAAGCGCAATACGCTACCGCGCTATTCTTGCTTGTCTATTTCACTGCGTTTTGCATGTGGGAGGTGAGCGATTTCCTTCTCGTGGCGATTGACAAAGCTGTATTGTCTTGGTGAAAAATGCAGTGCGTTCAGTTTCATTCTGTTAGTTCGACAGCTTGACTAGATGTAGTAATTTCGCCTTACGCGACTTGTTTGGTGTTACTTTGATGCCGACCGCTTGACTAAATGTTTTAAGTATCGCTTCACGCGACTTGTTATTACGTAGATTAAGAGATCCGTAGATAAAGGGAAAGATGGACGGACGAACTGACGTACAGACAGACCGACCGACAGACAGACAGACACAGCGACAGGCAGACCGACAGACATAAAGACCGACCGACCAACTGACCGAACGACAGACAGATCGATAGACAGAGAGACAGACAGAAGGAAGAAATAGACTGCAAGATAAACAAGGAACTTAGTCGATAAATATCGACAGGGGGCCGACAAATGGTTTAAATGGGAAATGTGTGTATATGGGTGTGGGTTTGAAACAAACAAACAAACCAACCCATGTGAACCCCGGGCCGCAGGCCTTCGATGTAGTGATTGAAAAAAAAGGATGTTCTCAAATGGTTCAATTCTCATTTGGTCTGATTCTCAAATGGTACCGGTATACTCCCCCCCCCTGGCCGCAGGCCTAGGAGTAAAATTTTTATAGACACTGACCTTCTTCCCAGGGGTCATTGACCCAGTTTTAGCTATGAGAGGTGGTTCGCCCAGAGGCTGTAGAGTATACTGGGGCGGTCTCTTTGATGTCTTGAGAGGAAACTTGGCCAGGGTAGTACATGCACCAGAACTGGTGGACACCAAGGACAAACATGAAATCGAAGCAGTTTGCTTTCAGAGAGAACGGTCGTCAGCAACTCAAACTTCTCTGTTTTCTTTTTTTTTTTAAATCTGACTTTCTTTGTGGCCCCCTGACTCCGCCCCCTCCCTCTGTAAGGACCCTCCTCCACAAGGACCGATTTTTGTCAACATTTTAAAGGTCGCTAGAGAGGGGTTCCACTGTATGACCTAACCGCTACTGGCAGACGGCCTCAATCTTCACGCGCAAAGACGAGATTAATAGGTGCTCGGTTTTGGTATTTTGAATTACATTACATTAAACCTTTGTTGGGTTTCATGGTCATGGCAACAGCCATAATAATATTACATGATGTATAATATCATATTTCAGCATATGTGAATTACATGTCATCATACTAAACTGTCATACATTTTTATTCCTACATTATTCTGATTGATCACAACCAAACCTACTATCATTGGACACATCCAAATGCAAGCGCCTGTTCTTGACAATTTCTCTCTGATCTAAATATAAAATCAGTGCAATTTCCTGGGTCGGGCTTTGCCACAGACACTCACGGTTTGGCCTGTAGGTAAAATGTACAATGTATTTTCTGATTTGTGCACAAAAGCTTTTTTTCTTTTTTCTTTTTTTTAACATAACAATGTTTAATGTCACTGTATGTTTAAAAGACCATGGTCATATTTGTAAAAAAAATGTTAAATTAGAAAATAAATAACATTTTGGTTCATGATTTTTCCTACACCTGTGCTAAAAATAAGAAATAAAAATGTCGGGTATATAAGTCACTCAAATACAGCTAGGTATGAATGGCTCGGTTTGAGTTTGTTGCAGTTGACCCTGTACAATGCGACATATCATGTTTTTGTTGAACAATTTTGACGTCACCCCTCCCATAGGGTGACGTATTTCACAACTTCCTGTGTTACACAAACTCTGTGATGACCAATTTTGACGTCACCCCTCCCATAGGGTGACGGATTTCACAACTTTCTACAGATGAACAATTTTGACGTCACCCCTCCCATAGGGTGACGGATGTCACAACTTCCTGTGTACACAAACTGATGACGTATTTCACAACAAAATGGCGCTGCCCATGGTCAACCTCGAAACTATCCGTATAGAATGGGGGCGTCCTCGCCCCCATAATAACACGCCGTGGATGGTGGCACGCCTAGTTTTGTCCACCGCAGGAACAACACCCAATTCGTTCCCCCGCACGCGGAAGCAAAATTGTTATCTCGCAAAGGAATTGCCCTGTGAAGGTACGTTGTGGCAAATCACATTATTAAGTATAGATATTCTGAAGCAGAATTGCCTAGGCTATATATATAATATGTAATTTATGTCTTGTTGTGTACTCGTGAACAGTGGCGTTCGATTTTCTGCCGAAGTCCGTGAAAATTATACAGAGAGGTCTCAATTTCGTACAAATTAACCTAGAACTACCATTTAAAGCACTATTTTAATACTCACAGTTAAATCTTCGATACCTTGCAGCCTTGTATGCGCGTTTTTGGGCACCAGCATCGTGGATAAGCTGCTCTAATCTAGCGTTATTTTGTGGTACTCGATTCTCAGTGGGTAAGGTCCCCCGCAGACACCAGATAAGGTCCCCCGCATTTTTGACCAAGCTGCGGGGGATCTTACCCCGTCAAATTTCACTGTTGATCTTTGAACCGATCGTGAGTCTAAACTAAGGTAAGCTTAAACTTAAAAATGAAGAGCAGTATCCACAAGTAGTTTGACTTTGACCAGCAAAAAGATTTAAGCCCTTCTGTTGACCGTGCTTTGTGTTATTTCATCATTTTTAACGTGGGAGACAGTATTTCTGACTTGTCTTGATGACATTTCTTCTCTAATGTAGTACACGAGAGTGTAAATGGTAAGACAACTAGCTGATCCAATGCAAAATAAAGTACCGAACAGTATGATATAAACTTCACCTGCGGTGGAAAAAACTAGGCGTGCCACCATCCACGGCGTGAATAAAGTCTTTTGCAGACAGAGCAACAGGCAAATGGAGAGATATAAAAGATAGATAGGTGATGGAGAAGGAGAGAGAGAGAGAAGAGACAGACAGACAGACAGATACATAGATAGATAGATAGATAGATAGATAGATAGATAGATAGATAGATAGACAGACAGACAGACTGGCAAGACAGACAGGCAGGTTTCATTCTGTTCAAGGAAAGGTTTGAGGGGAGCGGTTCTATGTGTCACAGGGCCGTTGTGTCATAGGGCCGTTGTGTCACAGGCACACTGTATGGTCTGTGTGTCACAGGGCCGTTGTGTCACAGGGTCTCTGTGTCACAGGGCCGTTGTGTCACAGGGTCTCTGTGTCATAGGGCCGTTGTGTCACAGGGTCTCTGTGTCATAGGGCCGTTGTGTCACAGGGTCTCTGTGTCATAGGGCCGTTGTGTCACAGCGCTCAAAGCCTCTTTTATAGGACTTTTGTTACAATACTGGTTAATACTTAAAACCCGGAATTTCTATTTTTTGTCTTTATATCTAGCTCAGTTTATAGACTTTATTGGTGGAACGAATCTTTATTGTTTTTTGGTTGAAACCAATCCCACCCACCCCCAAAAAAGTATATAAATAAACACACACACACACACACACACACACACACACACACACACACACACACACACACACACACACACACACACACACACACACAAAACCAACAACAATTTTTTTATTTATATAAAAAAAAATTTGGGGGGTGGGATTGGTTTCAACCAAAAAACAATAAACTTGAGCCTGCCTGAACAGTGCTTGTAACACAACTGCCCTGTGACACAACGACCCTATGACACAACGGCCCTATGACACAGAGACCATGTGACACAGAGACCCTGTGACACAACGGCCCTGTGACACAGAGACCCTGTGACACAACGGCCCTGTGACACATAGAGCGCCCCCCGGTTTGAGGCATGATTTTTAATCTGCATGCACAGAGTTCACTGCTCCTGTATGATGATACAATCAAAAGGTAGTCAATTAGACAATTTGTTTTGGTTTGGTTCTGACACTTGTCCTAAGTTTACTTCAAAAGTGCTGCTCTCCGCGAATGGCTCTTATAAGTTGAATTGGGAACTTGCGTGATATATGAAAAGTCATACCAGTGTTCTCTGCCTCCACTCTGGTCACTCTGGCCACTAGTTGACTGACCGCTGCCTGTAGGGGGGATACATGTGAAGACAGACCGGTGACCTCTGCCTCTACTTTGGTCACTCTGTTGACCAGTTGATTGACCACAAGCTGTAGGGGGGCTACGTCATCTGAACGCCTCTGACGACCTATGTCTGGTCATGGGGTATTATATTTGTAATAATAGACTTTTTTTTTAAATGACTACTTCCGGATTGTAGGTGTTGTGGAAGAGTGACCTTTTCTTGCAAAACATTCGACACACAAAGGATGAACCAATCAGTGGCAACAGGTCTGTCGCAAACACATGGACCACAGCACGTGTTTCCGACAGACCTCGTGAAAGTGATTGGTCCATTCTCTGTTTGTCGGATGTTTTGCAAGAAACACTCACACTCCCTCAACAAATACAAAACCGACGGAATTAACGCTATAACGTTCATCAAACGGAAAAATAGATATACAGAAAAGTTCGGGTAACGTGTCAACAACAACATCAGCAACAACAACAACAACAACAACACCAACAACAACAACAACAACAACAACAAGCTGAATAAATCAATAGGCGTTTGTGCATTTGCAGGATTGCTTATGATTGTAAAAGATAACATACAATGACACAGGAATGCGATAGACATGCAGCCAGCCAGCCAGCCAGCCGGCCGGCCAGCCAGCCAGCCGGCCAGCCAGACACACACACACACACACACACACACACGTACACACACACACACACACACACACACACACACACACACACACACACACACACACACACACACATATATATATATATACCCTTCAAAAGAAGTTAAGGACCACTTTTTCAAACGTATGCCATACAGAAATGACACGGTTAAATGATTTCATTTTTTCTGTACTGTTTTATGGAAGAAGTGGGGACTGCCGCCAGAAAATGTCACATCAAACATACCAGCGAAAACAACGCTAGAGCTTGTTACTTTAGACAACCCTCTCATTCAAATTCACAACAGTAGTATTTCTTACAACGAAAAACTGCACAATCTTATTCTGTTTTGGACTAAAATCAAGTACACAGTTATGTTGTTATTCTGCTGTGGCGGTAAAGGCAGATGGTGTGTGTTCTGTTCATGTTTTGGTATCGCTTAGGAAATGTTCTTTCTTCGAATGGGACTAGCAGACGAACTTTTGCACCCGTGTTCCAACGTTAAAAATTGTATGAAGTTCAGTTTTCTGGGGCAAAATAATGTATGAAACCGCTGTATGTTCTTTAAATTGATGATATGTGTGCACTTGGTTGCGTGTGATCCGTTTATAAAATGAAATATTGTCGAAAACTAACCGTCGGGATTGCAGTCTTTTGTCCAAGCAACTCAGTTCAGAAAATTTGGAAGGGGAACTACTCTTATCGCTAGACAGTACGAGAGTTACTTGCCTTGGAAGTTTGCTTGCACTCATAAGAGATCTAAAGCGAGTTTCTCTGCACTGATCGTTAGATTTGGATTTAGAAAACAACCAAACCCATGGATTTTATATGGAGATTAATGTGTTCAAGCCTGTAGTTGCTGGTTTAAATGCAGTATGTTTGTATTGTTTGGTCTAGAGATGTATATTTCGTACATTGGAGCGTTCGGAACTTTTCAATCGCTAAAGTAGTTCGCTCAAAGTCTAGCTCCTCAACCTGTGAGCTATCGAGGATTCAGGCCCGTTGTTGGGTAAGTGATTTTGGTTGTTGCAGGTAAGTTACCGAAAAATAACTAGCCCTACACGTTTACAGAGAGAAAGAAGCCGAGGGGGGAATAACACTAGTTAATCTCCCACTAATCGGTAGTCAGATGTCCTACGACGTAAGGTGATCTCTCCCCGGACCATTACAGAGCCCCCATCAAATGATTCCGTTCTAGAACAGCGCCATCTGCAAAGCGCTCTCTACGACGCCTCCAGACTCTGATGCGTCCATCAGCAGGATCCAAAAAGAGGCGGGACCCATCTGTTAACAAAACTGAGCCCTAAGATGACGTAACCACCTTAAATGTTGAGTGCATTAGGCTCGGTGGGCAGGTGGATGGTTTGCGGTCGATGTTGTTTTGCGGACTGGGCGTCTTTCACTGAAGTTGAAAGCGTGTAAGCAGTTTGTAACACTTTGATTACTTACAACGGTGTGTGGTGGCAGCTCATGGTTGATGCCTGCTGCCATTTCAGTAACCTTTTTTGCTGCATGACCTTCATTTGGACGAGGCGACCCTTCATTTTTGTGGTGACTGTAGGCCGACCATAACATTGTCTTAACTGTACTCTGCCAATTGCTTGAAGCCATTCCTCAGTCCGATGATGTTGAAGTGAGACACTGGAATACTCTGAATCACTTGCCTGGCAGAAACAATTTTTAACATATTGTAGCCATCAAACTGCCTTTGCCTTATCCAAGTCGCTCCGTTTTCGTAATAGGGGTATGTTCTTCCATTGCATTATTTTGTCAGTGCGTCATTTTAGAAACACAAATTTGTGAGCTCATTTCATGTCTGGAACACTGTTGTAGCACGCGCATTACTGGTTTTTGTCCTGGCATGTCTTGCACCGATTTCATAAGACTTTGAAAACTTCCCACTTTAATAAGAAAACCTCACGTTTTCCTTCTGTTTAATATGACACAGTGACACTGCCTGCCAACAATGTTCATAGAGCAAGACTCACTGCCCTATTGTTAATTCAAAACAGTGACATTTCAATCAAATTGTCAAACCCTTAATTTTTGGCGAATATTTTAAAGATTGTAAACATTTCATGACCGGTCCTTAATTTTTTTGAAGAGTATATATACACTCGGGGGGGATCACGTTATATTTAAGGGTGTGGGTTTTTTCTCGAAATTTCGAAAGCGTTCAGGTGAGGGCGAAAAGCGTTCGAACCTCCTATGTCCCAACCCCCTGAAAATGTTGATAAAACCAAGGAAAATTAAGCCATCTGGTGTAATCTGAGCCAAGAAACTTCTTCTAATACACATTCCAAAAAGTAAATGTTAGAAAACAAATTTGGATCAAAACAAGGACAATTGACCGATCTGGTGCAACCCGAGCCAACAAATTACCCAACTACTTTCCAAAACCGTCACTTAGAAAAGAAAGGCTGGCTCCTTGGGGTGTCCACGAAGAAACTAATACAAACGAAAACAGACAGAAAGTCAGACAGTCAGGCGGACAGACACACTGACGGACAGACAAACACATATAATCCTTACCTTCCTGAACTTTGAAGATACTCGCGCATGCAATCAGTTTCGCACATAGCAAGCAACAGAGCAGCAGTGAAGATTTCATTATCAATTGTTATGGTTGGTCTCGAACGTCCGTTGAATCCGCTTCCCTTCGGTGTGAACGTTACAAGTTACACTCGCTGTTAACATTCAACGCGGATTTGTCTTTTTTGTTATCAGTGTTTACATTTTAGGATTAAACAAAAAGCTTTTTGGCATGTTTAGCTCGCAACGTAATCAAACTCGCTACAAAAGCTTCAGATGGGTTCCTCTGTCGCTCGGAGAACCTAGACTGGTTGACGATACAAAACCGCCTCTTCTTCTTCTTCTTCCGCGTTCGTTGGTTTCGACGCGTAACAAGGCCGTTTTTAACCCGCTATTTGGGCAGCAATTACGCCGATTTTGGGGGGATTTACGCTTGATATGTTCGTGTTTCTATAACCCATCAAACTCAGAAATAGATTACAGGATCTGTTTCGTGCGAACTTGGTCTTACACTTGCGCGTACATACGAACGGGAATGATTAAGGCACTGTAGCTGGTCTGCACATAAGTTGACCACGGACATCGGACAAATCTTCGTCCTCATCCCACTACTGAGGCGCTGTCGGAATTCGAACACTCAAACCGTTCGGCACGGGAACCCAACGTCACATCCACTCGGCCATTTCGCCCGTTAGACCGCTTATCAACATCGATACATTTGTGTCCAGATGCAGCAGAAAGAACATTTTTACTGTAGTATTTTTGAAAGGCACGGAATTTTCTGGTTCGGCTTATCCCCTAGGTCGTGCAAGGTTTTTACATAGAAAAGTCATCCCTCTACTTGGACGCATGTCAAAAAGCATCAACCTGGATACTTTCTGTCCAAACTGGGAATTCGTAGGTGAATTCAATTGTTAAAATGTTACCAGTGTCAATCTGCAAAATTAATTCATCCCTAAATGCCACGTTGCACAGAAAGGTGTGTGAGTGTGTGTGAGTGTGTGTGTTTGATTTTTGTTCGTTTTTTTACGGCGATGCGACGCATTCCGGAAATGACTGTGTCAAGGTTTTTTTTAGGTTGTGAAAGAGTTTCTTTTCTTGTTTTTCCTTAAGTTTGCATAGAAACACTGACGCAAGCTACACGTGACCTTGTAGGTTTGCTTCAGTGTAACTATGGAAACAAGGAAAAGTTACTGTTTCGCAACCCATATAAAAGTGACAGAGTTATTTCCTCACATCGTGTATTAATCCGAGAGCCACAATGAAAACTCAAACCACTGAACCAAGATAACAATAAAAAATGTACCCACCAGAAGAGAAAACCCACAACATGAACAATCAAACACGAACACGGCCCTGTTTTGACTAGCGTCTTCATCAGCAAAACACACACACAAAAGCAATAAAGCTAAAACAAGACTGAACCGAGAAAGAAAACTGAGAGAACAAGCACAGACAAATACAGACAGAGCATAACGTAACCTAACTAAAACGAATAACAAAATCTACGGACAGGAAGACATAGTAACAATGACATGCAGAAAACTGAAATGTTATGTAACCGAGTGCCGTAACACTACGATCACCTCGGGAGGCGAAGTGCAATCAAACAGGATTGAAAATGTTAGGGCTAATTTCTTAGCCCTATAAAAACTGTTATGCAAACCCGAAGGTTTTCATGAACATACAGACAATCGGAAACCACCAGACCCCATCACAAACAGAATTCCACAATCCACCGGTGTTGATTTAAAGGCCAACAACTCGGGTGCAGAGTCTGCTGTGAAAGGAGCGGTAGCCTCCCCTGTCACAATCGCCCCCGTTTGAATGAACTTCGTCCCGAAGTTCCGAACCGGGGGACCACTGTCCATCCCAAGTTCGCAGAATGAGAACAGCACGAAAATGTTCAGTGGTCATATTATGCCATTACCTGAACATATCATGCCGAGTCCCATCCATGCTCGCAAGCGCCAGATGTAATCGGGAGGCGAAGTGCAATCAAACAGGATTGAAAATGTTAGGGCTAATTTCTTAGCCCTATAAAAACTGTTATGCAAACCCGAAGGTTTCCATGAACATACAGACAATCGGAAACCACCAGACCCCATCACAAACAGAATTCCACAATCCACCGGTGTTGACTTAAAGGCCAACAACTCGGGTGCAGAGTCTGCTGTGAAAGGAGCGGTAGCCTCCCCTGTCACAGTTATAATGCACGTAAAACTACAGAGAATTAAAACAATGAAGTCTCTCATACCATCAAATTATCATGAATCTAATGCAGTGTAAAGCAAAACAGAAAAATGGATAAACAGCCTGTGTTGGATGACGAAGCAAACCGGCAAGCGAAAAAGGTACACTGTCACGTGCACTGACGCAGTGCATCTTTGCTTATTAAACACACAGAGAGACACGAACACACACAGACACCCACCCGTACGCACAAACACACACACGCGCGCGCGAGTGAATTGCTTAGGTTAGATGTCAAATTAAAAAGGTTTTAAACAACTCATTTGATTTTGAGCATATATCATGTGTTTAATTTTACTTTTCAATCAAAATGAAGCTTATATCGCGCGTATTCGGTGGGTACAGTTCTAAGCGCAGGGATTTATTTATTTTTATTTTATGCAATTTATATCGCGCACATTATTCAAGGCGCAGGGATTTATTTATGCCGTGTGAGATGAAATTTTTTACACAATACATCACGCATTCACATCGGCAAGCAGATCGCAGCCATTTCGGCGCATATCCTACTTTTCACGGCCTATTATTCCAAGTCACACGGGTATTTTGGTGGACATTTTTATCTATGCCTATACAATTTTGCCAGGAAAGACCCTTTTGTCAATCGTGGGATCTTTAACGTGCACACCCCAATGTAGTGTACACGAAGGTATAGTCTCAGTACTATTGCTGCAGATCTGAAGTCAAATCAGGCTTCAAGGTAATCGGTCAGTGATAATAGGGTTCTGCCCTTTTACCCTTGTCATTGAACGCTCAGAAATAGCTTACACACACATATACCCTTACACACACACACACACACACACACACACACACACACGCACACGCACACACACACACACACACACACAAACCCACACACACACACTCACACACACACACAGTCACACACACACACACACACACACAATCAATCAATCAATCAATCAATGAGTCTTATATCGCGCATATTCCGTGGGTACAGTTCTAGGCGCTCTGCAGTGATGCCGTGTGATATGAAATTTTATACGGCCAGTAGATTGCAGCCATTTCGGCGCATATTTACCTTTCACAGCCTATTTATTCCAAGTCACACGGGTATAGGTAGACAATTATTAACTGTGCCTAAGCAATTTTGCCAGGAAAGACCCTTTTGTCAATCGTGGGATCTTTAACGTGCACACCCAATGTAGTGTACACGGGGGGAGGTTCGGACACCGAAGAGAGTCTGCACACAAAGTTGACTCTGTGAAATAAATTTCCGCCGAACCTGGGATCGAACTCACGCTGACAGCGGCCAACTGAATACAAATCCAGCGCGCTACCGACTGAGCTATATCCCCGCCCCTCACACACACGTTCACACACACACACACACACACACACACACACACACACACACACACACACACACACACACACACACACACACACACACACACACACACACACACACACACACACACACACACACACACACACACACACACACACACACACACACACACACACACACACACACACACACACACACACAGACACACACACACAGAGCCTTACAACACTAGTCTTTCTTTCTTTCCCATTATCATTGCCTTTTTATTCTGGACAACACTTCCGGACAGTCCATCATGTCTGGCATTGATGGATATGTAATGGACATAATCTTTTTCTATGAGTGTCGGTATCGATATCTGTTTCATCATTATGACATTCTTTGTATTTCGGACAACAGTTTTGAACAGCTAGTCGATCATATCTGGCGTTGATTGGATGTGTCATGGACATAATAGACTAGGACAGATTTCAGAAAATCTAACACCCTCGGGCATTTGTGGGTAATTAATGGCAACAGGTTGTTTCTTATAGATTTGGGTGTGCTGAATCCATTTCTGCCTGTTGCCAAAGTCAAAAATGCCTATATTCGTTACTATTCAACGGTTTCCAAGATGGCCGCCATGATATCAAGAGACTACTAATTCTCAAACAAATGCTTATATCTTTGGTGTTTTTAGAGATACAGTGTTAATTTTTGGCTAGTTGGTAGATGACCGATAGGCAATGGTTGCCTTGTCAGAGTATTTGACCTTGACCTTAAGTCAAGGTCACATGAGACTTGACAATATTGACTTGTACTGTTTTGTCATGTGTGCATTTTAAGTTGTCTTTTGGCAGTAAACTACAGCGAACTAATCACTAAAAATAAGTGATATTACCCAGTAGGTATTCAGCATTAAAATGAATATACATTGATCATCATTCTGACAAGGTCAAGGTCATTTTGACCCCATATTTCAGATGTGTTTAAACTTGGACGCCATCAAGATTTGCAGTGGCTCATCTGTTGTACACACTGGACATCTGATTCAACAATTACATTTCAGCAGGGGTTCAGATCAATGGTGCACAATCAACTAGGTCAAAGGTCAAGGTCAAGGTCAAAGTCAAAGGTCACTATTTGGACCATTTATTCTCAAAAACGGGGCCTAAAATAGAGATAGGCCATTTGTGAGTAATTATGGTGTGCTCTTCCCATTTCTGCTGTATGACAAAGTGTATATTTGCTAGTCTGTCCTGTTTCATTAAATATTCAAAATGGCCGCCACAAGCCTGAAAACTCACCCACACACAAAAACTGACAATTCTTTAAACATAACCACTCTATTTATTATCAACTTTTGTTTCAACATACGTTTGTATCAATAACGTTGCATAATCAGTACAAATTTCAACAACATTTAAGATGTTATGGTATTTCTGTGGCAATTATAACACAATATACACAAATCTCAAATGGGCTAAAGCTGAATATCAGAATCTGCTGGTAGTGAGGCTCGGTGGTCTCCATACGTCCCTCAACTTCCTCAAAGCCATCGGGCGTCACATGGAGTGCTCTGGTCTTCTGGATCTGTGGGTCGAGAGCAATGTCCTTGGCCCGAAAACAGCTGAACAGGTGCTGGCAGGCAAGTCCTATGTCAGAGGGATGCGAACTCATAAGTTGACCTGGCAAGCCTTGTGGAGAATACTCCTACCACAGTTGCTGCAGTACGTCCACGGCAGTGATGATGAGCTCGCACAAGAGATTGAAGACGAGATGGTTCGTGATGACACAGCAGCACTTGTACATCTTCTTGCCAACAAACGCTTCACAGACCTTGTGGACTCGTTTGCTGCTTCGCGGGCCAATCCAAACTTCCAGTTCTGGTGGGAGTACCTGAAGATGGTAGAAATTCTCCTCCAGTTCACACGCGCCAGTAGAGATGGCGACTGGAATCTGCATCTTCAAGCTTTCACGGCAATGCTCCCCTACTTCATGAGATATGATCATACCAACTATGCTCGATGGGGCACAGTCTACGTCAGTGAAATGAATCAGCTCCCCGAAGAAGTGAAGAAGGAATTTGAAGCTGGGCACTTTGTTGTGAAGAGGAGCCAGAGCAAGTTCAACCAGGTGGACCCAGATCAAAGTCAAGAATGGCTGAACGGGATTGGAAAGTCATGTGGAGGGATTGTGGGCATCACAAAGACACCGTCTGCTCTGAACCGTTGGGCCCTCTCGTTCAATCTCCGATCTCACATTGCAGGAGAAACAAGAGCCGTCTTTGGAGCAGAGGTTGACGAGAAGAGCATTCACAACGAATGCAACAAGGCCAGAAAAAGACAAGACAAAACTGATGAAGAAAAGTTGTTTGACAACCTTAAACGCTTCAAGGTTTTTTCTCTGGATGTGCCTGAAGATCTGCAGAACATTGCATCGAAGGATCTTACAACCAAGAACATCGAAGAAAACCTGTTGACAGCACGTGAAAAAGGACAAGAACAGGTGAAAACATTTGTTCGGGAGAGACTTGTGCCCTGTGAAGAGAGGAAAGTGAAATTCCGCGATGCTCTGCCGAAGAACAAGCCTCTGACATTTGCCAGTCTGTACGAGGTGAAGCAGAAGGATGCAAAGAGTGGGAAACAAAAGACGGTCAAAGCTGACAGAAAGATTCTTCAGCGGTTGATCACGGCCTATGAAGCAGGGCGCAGTGTTGATCTTTCTGTGATCATGAAGCATGAGCTGATGCCAGTACCCCCTTCACTTGCTGAAACTGATGGCAGTTTAAGGTCAGGATCAAAAGCATTAGCTTGCTTAAAATCCTCACAAGTGGTGTAAACTGTCCTCCAGGCATTGAAGCACATGAGCTTGGAGACAAGGCAACACTTGTCGTTGATGGGTAAGCACATGTTTGTGCACTTGGAAAGCCACAAGGTGCAGCTACATTTGGTGATCTTGCTGACACATTCGTCAAGTCTCTCCTTGCCCAAGGACATGCCTTTAAACGCACCGACATCGTCTTTGATCGGTATGATCAGCTGTCAATCAAAGGTGGAACAAGAAAGAAGCGGAGCAAAGGAGCTCAGCCCATCAGGAAACTGATAGAGTCTAAGGACACACCCCTGCCAGCCAAATGGGACAACTTCATGTCTCACCCTGAGAACAAAGCTGATCTGGCCAAATTTCTGTCTCGGCAACTCATCCTGCAGGCACCAGATGACAAAACTGTTGTGGTTTCCGGTGGTTTCAGTGATCCAACTCAAGTTGAGTCATCCAAGCCAGACGTGGACACGACTCCGCTAGAGGCCAGTCACGAAGAGGGTCATACACGTGTTGTTCTGCATTGTGTGAACAGCGATGCAACCAGCCTGGTTGTTTCTTCACAAGACACAGATGTAGCTGTATTGATTCTTGCACATTTTGACAAAATGAAGTGCAAGAAAGTGTGGATGAAAACTGGCACAGCAAAGCTTAGACAGTACATCCCAGTTCACAATATTGCCAAGAGACCTGACAGGGAGAAGGCAAAGCTCCAGAACTTGATAGGATTCCACGCCATCACTGGCTCGGATTCCACATCTTTCCTGTCTGGCCAAGGCAAGGTATCTGGGTGGAAAGTGTTTCAGCAACATCACCAGCTGCTGGCAAATTTGGGGAAAGGGCAGCTGACAGACGACACGTCAAAAGAAGCAGAGCAGTTCGTTTGCAAGCTGTACATCTCAAACTGTGAGACTGCAGATGGTGCCAGAACCATCATGTTCCGGAAAGCCACCGCCCCAGAAAATCTGCCCCCATCCAGTGATGCTCTGAGCTTCCACATCAAGAGAGCTCATTATCAGGCCTCAGTCTGGCAACAAGCTCATGAGAAGAAGCCGAACCTGCCGCCGATTGAAAGCATGGGCTGGCAACTGAAGGATGGCGTCTTCCTCCCCGTCCTGAAAACCCTTCCGTCTGTTCCAGACGCGTGCCTAGACATCATCTTCTGCACCTGCCAGAAGCAGTGCAGCAGTGGAAGGTGCAGATGCAGAAAGGCGAAGCTACCATGCACAGCAGCGTGTAAATGCCGGGAAATGCACGAGGAGTGTCTTAACGAGTGGTGAACTGACCGTGACCATTTGGACGTGTGTGATGTTCATTGACCTTACCATATGAAATGTGAACATTTGACATTGTTTGCTGAATGCCTGTACATAGCTGATATGTTTACCTGTTGCTGAGCTTGTTCTCAACATGTTTCGGAAGTTTTTTTCTCGTGTCAGAGTATTATGGAACATTAACGTTTGTCATGCTTCAGATTTGTGTATATTGTGTTATAATTGCCACAGAAATACCATAACATCTTAAATGTTGTTGAAATTTGTACTGATTATGCAACGTTATTGATACAAACGTATGTTGAAACAAAAGTTGATAATAAATAGAGTGGTTATGTTTAAAGAATTGTCAGTTTTTGTGTGTGGGTGAGTTTTCAGGCTTGTGGCGGCCATTTTGAATATTTAATGAAACAGGACAAACTAGCAAATATACACTTTGTCATACAGCAGAAATGGGAAGAGCACACCATAATTACTCACAAATGGCCTATCTCTATTTTAGGCCCCGTTTTTGAGAATAAATGGTCCAAATAGTGACCTTTGACTTTGACCTTGACCTTGACCTTTGACCTAGTTGATTGTGCACCATTGATCTGAACCCCTGCTGAAATGTAATTGTTGAATCAGATGTCCGGTGTATACAACAGATGAGCCACTGCAAATCTTGATGGCGTCCAAGTTTAAACACATCTGAAATATGGGGTCAAAATGACCTTGACCTTGTCAGAATGATGATCAATGTATATTCATTTTAATGCTGAATACCTACTGGGTAATATCACTTATTTTTAGTGATTAGTTCGCTGTAGTTTACTGCCAAAAGACAACTTAAAATGCACACATGACAAAACAGTACAAGTCAATATTGTCAAGTCTCATGTGACCTTGACTTAAGGTCAAGGTCAAATACTCTGACAAGGCAACCATTGCCTATCGGTCATCTACCAACTAGCCAAAAATTAACACTGTATCTCTAAAAACACCAAAGATATAAGCATTTGTTTGAGAATTAGTAGTCTCTTGATATCATGGCGGCCATCTTGGAAACCGTTGAATGGTAACGAATATAGGCATTTTTGACTTTGGCAACAGGCAGAAATGAATTCAGCACACCCAAATCCATAAGAATCAACCTGTTGCCATTAATTACCCACAAATGCCTACCTCTTTTTATTTAGGCCTCTTTTCGAGAATTTATCCTAGTCTATAATGGTATTCTATAAGTGTCGGAGTCACTATCTTTATATTTTCGTGGTGACATTCTATTATATTTGACATCAATTTGGAACAGCTAGTCGACCATGTCTTGGTCATTGTGTAACCGTGTGCCAAACACTACGATCACCTCGGGAAGCGAAGTGCAATCAAACAGGATTGAAAATTTTAGGGCTAATTTCTTAGCCCTATAAAAACTGTTATGCAAACCCGAAGGTTTCCATGAACATACAGACAATCGGAAACCACCAGACCCCATCACAAACAGATTCTCACAATCCACGGGTGTTGACTTTTAAAGGCCAACAACTCGGGTGCAGAGTCTGCTGTGAAAGGAACGGTAGCCTTCCTGTCACAATTGCATGGCTATAAATCGATATAATGCAGTTCTATGAATGTCGATGTCGTTAAACTACATTTTTTGACGTCATTCTTTCTTCCTGAATCTTTTTACATTTGTTTTCTCTACATTTAATCAAATAAAATAAAAATTACATCTGATAAAAGTGTGTCTCCGGCCAAGGATCCCAAAGTCACAACGAATCATTCACAGCTACTTATTAGTTTTCTTATGACGGCGATGCGAGGACTACATTTAATTAGATAGCCACAGTGAAAACTCAAACCATTATTTGTTTGTTCTATATTTACAGCTGTTGATGAGAGAGTCAAACATTGTTTGTTTGTTCTATATTTACAGCTGTTGATGAGAGAGTCAAACATTTTTCAGAGAGCCACAATGAAAACTCGAACCATTGTGTGTTTGGTTGTATTTTTACAGAAGGCGATGGGAGAGCCACAATGAGCCAGAGAGCCACAATGAGCCAGAGAGCCACAATAAAAAGTCAAACGCTTGTGTGCTTCAGCATATTTGCAACTAGCGATGCGAGAATTAGAATTAATCCGAGAGTCACTATAAAAACTCAAACCATTGTATGATGCTACTGTATGTTTACAGCTGGCGATGAGACAGCAGGACCTGGCTTTGCTGAAACAACTCATCCACATCAACGACAACATCCGGCGTCTGAAGCGCTCCCGTTCCATGCGGTTCTCTGCAGCGCGCACGGTGTCGTGCGGCACCCTGGGTATATCCACCCCTTCATCCTCCTCGTCTTCATCCTCCTCCTCGCCACCCGAGGACAAAGTACCCGGATCTGGGGGTAAGGCACGGGTTGCCACTTTGCTGAGACAGAAGAGCGAGCCTGGCTTGTTCGGTCTTCCTCCTAGGCGGGTGTCAACGCTGACTTCTACGTCTAGTTTTGGTGAGAGAATTGAGTGGGTTTGAGTTGGTTAATGTATACCCGGGCCAGTATGCAGGAGTTCAGGTTAGAGACTTTAGTCCGGGATAAACTATGCCCTCAATGTGGTTAATCTTGGACTAGAGAGAGAGAGAGATAGAGAGAGAGGGGAGAGAGAGAGAGAGAGAGAGAGAGAGAGAGAGAGAGAGAGAGGAGAGAGAGACAGAGAGAGAGAGAGAGCACCGGTGGAGAGAGAGAGAGAGAGGAGAGAGAGAGAGAGAGGAGAGAGAGAGAGAGGAGAGAGAGAGACAGAGAGAGAGAGAGAGAGAGAGAGAGAGAGAGAGAGAGAGAGAGAGAGAGCTAGAGAGAGTATAAGTTGGAAGTGGCAAAGAGGGGTGGGGGCAGACGTGGAGAGAGACCGAGGCGGGGGAAAGGGGCAGATGTTATTTTGATGCAAGCATGCGTGAGGCGATTTATTATTGTGGAAAAGGATCTTCGTTTAGTCTTACCTCTATTACCTCACCAGCGCTTAATTTTGTAACTATCAAACACATATTTCATTTTCTCTTCACACTTTTTTTTCTTCAGAAACCATTGATGACGCTGAAGAGGTCGACAGTTTGTACGGGTCAGCGACAGACCTAGACACGGCCCCTACGACGCCAGGAACCCCCTCCAGCTGTACCACCCCCACCACCCCCGTCACGCGTTCTTCCTCCTCCTATACCTGTCTTACCTTCACCCCAGAAGAGCTGTACAACGGCGAGTCCTCATACGGCGAAATTCTCAAACGGAACGTTCGTCTGTGGAAGTGGAGCGTCGCGCGAGAAAAAGATTTGGGAATTGTTGATGGTCATCTGTGTGTTCTGTAAAATGTCAGACTTTTTGTGTTCATTTTGGCACTTCTAGTGACACCTTATTGACAACCTAGTGTTGTTTGTGAATACAGTGTTCTAGATGATCGAACGTGTAGCAAAGACCTCTACGCGTACGTGTAGATATTGTGTTACCCGTGACTCACTTTTTTTTCTCCCATGTTCCAAATCATACGTTGTTTTGCTCCCACCAAGACTGCAGATCTTGGCAAACTCGTGACGTAAAAACTAGATATGATGACGTTACCCGTACACGTTCCCGTACACGTCCTGAAAAGTGCCACATATAGATCTTGCTAATACATTTAAGACGGAGTCTGTTTTGGACGTAACTGATTTTGTGAATAAATTGTCTGAGTTTGTGAATCTGTTTTGTGAAGATGGTGTGTTTTTCTGCAGTCTTTGCATCATTCTGAAACGCGGTGTTCTGAACATTTGTGTGGTTGACGGGTTGATGCAGTTGGTTGTTGGGTTTGTGGTCAGTAGGTGAGTAGTTGGGATGGCTAGTTGTTCGAGTGGTCGGTTGGCTAGTTTAAGCATTTGTTTCGGTTTGAGACTCTTGTCTGTGTTTTGCTTTGTGTTTTTTGGTCGGGTATTTTTTCGTTTGTTTTGTTAGCATGTTGCTGCTAAAGGAATTGAAATCAGGTCCAACATAATCAAAACATGCAAACATGCATGTGTTCTGCATGTGTTCTAGAGTTTACTTGCATGAGTACAACCACTGCAGTCAAACGATCAATTTGCCATGACAGGTGTTTTACTTGGAGAAAGGTGGGGAAATTAAAGACAAGCAATAAAAGCAACTGTAGGGGAAGGGCTCCTAATATGGACCGGCTCCTAATATGGACCACCTTCTGTTCTGACAAACTAACGGCGCTAGAGCGCTCAAAAAAGTTTTATTCGCTGTATTCACCCTCTCTGGATAACTTGCACATTTCAAAACAGTTGCAGAAACAGAAATCTCACAACCGTTAGGCTTTATCTCTTTTTTTCACTTTTGGCAGCGTTCACTCTAAATTTGCCGCCTAAAACGGACTCGTTTCTGTCCACAGCCAAAGCTTTTATCACACAAAAATTGCTATATATATGACAGCAAAAACCGTATTTGTTACATTTTAGCAGTGTTGACCCCGAGTTTCTACTGCAAACAAAAAATAATAGCAAAATCTCAAAGTATGTGCGAGTCCCCTAATATGGACCACCTTTAACAAATCGAAGAAAATAAAAGCTACAGGCTAATTTCATTAATTCATTAAGAAGCTTGCTGGAAATAACCAATAACTAGCCCTCGAGATTTAAAAAAAATGCTACGAAAAGTCTTCTTTTCGTGGAAGTTGATAATTTCACTTATTTTCACTCTGTTTTTGATAAGCTTCTTTAGTTTCCTGGTGTGCTTCAAATAATGCTCTCATCAACCCGAAACAGATAAATCTAGAGCATATTTTAATTGGGCTAAGTTGTATCATGTTATTTTGAAGTATAGGGGGCTTTTTACAGTGATTCGTGAAGGCCGCTTCACTGGTCCATATTAGGCGCCCAGGCTCCTAATATGGACCCTTTGTGATTTTTTCTGTATTTAATTTTTGCTGAATGTCTATCAAAGCTATTTCACTCTAATTATGCCTAACGGTTAACCTAAGAGAGGGAAGTGATTTCCCCTTTCGATGTCGGAAGGGTGTTTGTGAGACGAGCTCCGTCTTCTTCTGCTATTTTCTGCCAATTGGAGGCTTCTGCGACCCTGTGAGTTGTCCGAGAGCTTTGTCTCTAACCATTGTTTATTGATAGCTGAAAAACATTATGCAAAGATGTACTAAAGTCTGCTAGATAGCTAATTTTCTGTCGAACCTTTGATCTTTTCTTATTGCAAGGCGTGAACACTACCATAGGTGTATTCAGCCCTGCACGTGAACTCAGTGACAATCCGTGTGTAAACAGCGTCCTATCTGTGTCATAGTCAAACCAAAGGCGGTCAAGCGACGTGACTCGCCGGAGGGTACACACACACGTGTGACGACATATCTGTTTACGTCGAGGTACACAAACACAAACGCGATCGTCAGGCATGGTAGAACCAGTCTTCATTCTGAGGCGCGACCTGCCTCCGGATCTTGATACACAATTCGAAACTTTGGAAATATGTTTGGCAGCCGAGAGAGCAAGCGGTTCAGAGACTATCACCGGGGCGCAACAGATCCGTGGTTTATGGCGGATTTACCCCAAAACACGAGGCGCTCGCACAGCCCTACTTCTTAACAGCATCTCTTTGCGTGGGATAACCGTTACTACCTACGACAAGAACCCCTTCATTCTACATGGGTCGAACGGTCAGGACAGCCCTGCTACCAAGGTTTGGGTGTCAGACATACCGATCTCGGTAGCGAATGCTGACATAGAATCGGCGCTTGTCAGAGTTGGATCTACCCTTCGCTCCAACACCATCATGGAGAAAACACGAGACAGAGACGGGAAGCTCACCCGGTTCATCACTGGGAGACGCTTCCTCTTCATCAGCGTGCCATCCACTCCGCTGGAAAAGTCGCTGAAGGTGGGGGGCTTCACTGCCAAGATTTATCACAGGGAACAACCCAAGGTCGACCCGAGTACGCTGACGTGTCGCCGATGCCTGAGACCCGGCCACCGTGCTTTCGAGTGCACCAGTGACGTCACCTGCTCAGCATGCCGCGTCAGTGGCCACAAGAGGGGAGACCCTGCCTGCCAGGCCGTCGCCATGGAGTCAGTTTGGGACCGTCCTACCGGACTAGGAGCGGTCGACCACCCTCCCCCCCACGCTCAACTGGCTGACAACGACCACGATGACGACAACGATGACGACAACGATGACGACAACGACGACGACGAGCGTGGCAGCGACGCCGAAAGCGAGAAGTTCGAGGACTCTGTCCCCATCCTCCCTCCCCCCATCGCTTCCTCGACTCCAGCCCTTCTCCTTTCGACACCCCTTCCCGCAGCTTCATCGAACGCCAAAAAGAACGGTAAAGGTAAAGGCAACAAAGACAAAGACAGACAAGCGAGAGACAAGCAAACCACTATTGACTTTCAACCGAGACAGCGATCGGCCACTCCCAAGCGGTCACGTGAGGGCGGGGATTCCCCGCAGTCCAGTGACACAGCTGGAAAGCAGGGCAGGTATGACAACAAATAATCGCACATACCCCACGTGCCACACGGATAACGACCCCGTTATTGCCCACGGACTTTCCTTATGGCCGCGTCTTCATTGAACGTTTTCTCTCTAAATGTTAGAGGGATCAGATCAAAGATGAAAAGAAAATCGGTGTTTACTTTTCTTAAACAAAAGAAATACGATGTAATATGTTTACAGGAGACTTACATAACGGGAAGTGTGTCGGACGAGTGGATGAAAGAATGGAAGAATGGTTTCGTGTTCCATGAAGGGACATCGCACAGCGCCGGTCAAATGATTTTGTTTGGAAAGAATGTTAGTGAAGATGTCTCTGTATTGTTCTCGTCAAAGAGAATCTTAGCGACATGTATTAGAATAAAAAATAAATCAGTTGCAATTGTAAATGTGTATGCACCTAACGAAACAAAAGAAAAAGTTAAATTTTTGGATGAGTTGACGGAAAAAATTAAAAGTTTTGAATGCGATGAGATCATAGTATGTGGTGATTTTAACTGCGTGTTGAATAATGAAATGGATGTTATAGCTGGCGAGAATCATTCTGGGGATAACGTTGCCAAATTTAATGATGTGGTTAACACATGTGATTTGTATGATGTCTGGAGGTTTTTCAACCCGGATACAAAGGAATTTACCTGGTCAAGAAAGACTCCGTTTATTGCCAGACGACTTGATTACATTTTGGTTAGCTCCGGTATTTTTGATTTGAACTTTGATTGTGGCATTGTCAGTGTTCCTTTTTCAGACCATAGAGGGTGCCTGGTTCGATTGAAAGTAAGTGAGATTGTACGAGGCAAAGGTTATTGGAAGTTTAATAATTTGATGTTGGAAGATATTGATTATGTTAATGAAATGAATATTTTTATTGAAGGATTTTGTAGCGAAGAATTGGATTGTCAACTGGATTGGGAAATGTTAAAAGTTAAAATTAGAGAGTTTACCATTAATTATAGCAAAAATAAACAGTGTCAAAGGAGAAATGAAGTTGCAGATTTGTGTAATAAACTGAATGATTTAGACGTTTACTTGAGTAAGAATCCTAACTGTAATGATACCCAAGCAAAGCGTGAACACGTGAAAATGCAACTCGAGTTAATGGAAATAAAAAGGGCACGAGCCGCTCAGGTTAGAGCTCGCGCTAAATGGGTCGAGGAAGGGGAGAAAAACACAAAATATTTCTTGAGTTTGGAAAAAGCACGTGCAAATGCAAAGGTTATGGATCGCGTGAAAGATGATGAAGGGCGAGTGTGTACAGATCAAAAACAAATACACAGTGTGCAAAAAAAGTATTTTATGAATTTGTATAGAAAGAAAATAGATATAGTAGATAATGTTGGTAATGTTGACGATTTTTTGCAAGGCTGCAGCGTTCCTTCTCTTTCCGACGAAGATAAGAACAGCTGCGAGGGCTCTCTAACTGCTAATGAACTGTTGCACGCACTAAAACAAATGAAAAATGGTTCTTCCCCAGGTTCTGATGGCATTACAATTGAATTTATTAAAGTATTTTGGTCTCGAGTGAGTATATTTATATCACGTTCTTTTTCAGCAGCATTTGATAATGGTAGTTTGTCTGCGTCTCAAAGAAATGCTGTCATTGTGTTAATTCATAAAGGTAAAAACCTTCCGAGAGATGAATTAAATAATTGGCGTCCAATTTCGCTAACAAACAGTGATTATAAATTACTGGCGAAGTGTCTGGCTTTACGCATGAACAAAGTTGTACATAATGTGATTAATCCTGATCAGGTTGGATATATTAAAGGGAGGCAAGTTTCATCTTTGTTAAGATTGATTGATGACGTCATAGATCAAATGAATGTGCAAGATAAACCAGGTCTTTTGGTCACCATCGACATGTTTCATGCATTTGATTGTATTTCAAAAGACTTTATGATAAATGTTTTTAAAAAATTTGGCTTTGGCCCGGAGTTTGTAACTTGGGTCGAAGTTTTGATGAAAGATGCCAAGAGTTGTGTTAATTATGCAGGCTGGTTGTCTGAGTATTTTCCAGTGGAGTCTGGAATCCGTCAGGGATGTCCATTCTCGCCTTTAGCCTTTGTTTTGGCAATTGAGTTAGTAGCCATTAAGATTAGGCAGAATAAGAATGTTAACGGTATTTCGAATTTGAATTGTTTAAATGATAGGTTTTGGGATGATATGTTAAAAATTGCTTTGTATGCTGACGATGTAACGTTATTTTTGAAAAGCGAAACGGATTTAAAACATGCCTTATTGATTTTTGATTCTTTTTACTACGTTTCCGGATTAAAGTTGAATCTGTCAAAATGTGAAGCCATGTGGCTAGGAAGTCAAAAACATTGTCAAGACACCTTTTATGATTTCAATTGGAAGAAAAAATTAAAGATTTTGGGAATTTATTTTTGTAATGACATATCAGCCTCTGACGTTGAGGAAAATTGGACAGAGCGAATTACGTCTGTTAAGCGCTTGATTGCGGCATGGGAGAAAAGAAATTTGAGTATCATGGGTAAAATTATTGTAATAAAAACGTTCCTGATCTCCCAATTTGTTTATTTTATGCAGGCATTTGTGATCCCTGATAAAGTATTAGCAGAAGTTAATAGACTGTTGTTTAGATTTTTGTGGAAAAAGAAAGAAAATAATAAAAAGGCATTTGAAAAGGTTAAAAGGATAATATTGTGTAGTGATGTCGAAAATGGTGGTTTAAATATGATTGATTTGAAACACATGCAGGCATCCTTTTTATTACAATGGGCTGTCAGACTGACATCCCGCAAAGTCACGGATAAGTGGAAATGTGTTCCAAAGTCAGTGTTTTCAATGTACGGCTCAAATTGTGAATGTTTTTATTCAAATGTTAATTTTCGGAGACTAAAGGGGAGTGAACTTGTCAAATCCAAATTTTGGAAAATTGTTTTGAAAACCTGGCTTGATAACAACGTAGGCTTATGTATTGATAATAATTTATTTAATCCGCTTTTATGGAATAACCAATGTTTTGCTTATGCCGGAAATGTACTGTATTTTGAAGATTGGGCGAGAAAGGGTCTTAATAGCGTACATGATGTTTTATACAGAAACGAATTTGTTTCCTATCAGTTCATTTGTGATGTTTTAGGAAAATCCCCACGGAGAATTTTGGAATATAACATGGTTCGTGCTGTTGTTCTGAATGTAATGCACAAGACGATGCACGGAAAGAAAGAAATTGAATTGATGGATATCCCCTTATATTGTGGTAAGAAAGTACATAGCGCACAACAGTTTAGAAAAGAATTAGTAAGTATGAAAGTTGTTGAACCTTGTGCAATTGGCTTTTGGAGGAGGAAATTTAATTATGAAATTGATAAGAAAGATTGGCTGACTAGTTTTGAATCGGTTAAAGAAACAAGGTTGCGTGTATTACAATGGAAATTACTTCACAATATTTATCCCACAAACATTATGTTATGTAAAATGAAAGTTGTGGAGGACAATGTCTGTTCATATTGTAGTAATAGCGTTGATTATATAGAACACTTTTTTCTCTTTTGCCCAGTGGTGATTGAGTTTTGGAAACAGATAGAATTTTATATTTGGGTACATCTGGATAAACAAATAGAGTTAACAGTGCACGAAATTATGTTTGGTGTTAAAAATCGAAAAATGCAAGCAACTCTGTTGAAAGAATTGAACCGTATAATTTTGGTTGCTAAAATGTGCATAAGTATTTATAAAAAAACAAAGGCTTCAATTCCTCTCTTTGTTTTATTCGAAAAGCAATTGCAGATCAGAAATATAAAATTATGACTTTTATTCCTCTTTTTTATTTCTTTTATTTTTCTATTCTTATTTCTTTTATTTTTTTTCTCCTTCTCTTCTCATTTCTAGATACGGACCCAAAGTTACACCAAGATGTATATAGTGGATGTCATACTGTGTTTTTTGTGTGTGTATAATTATAATGCATTTTAAATACATATTTCAACAGAAAAAAAAAGAAAAAAAAAAAAAAAAAAAAAAAAAAAAAAAAAAACCTAAGAGAGAAGGACTATCAAACTCAAAATGAAACTTCTTCGCAAGAAAACAAGCTAGTTATCAGCATGAAACAAAAAGTGGTTCATATTAGGGGCCCTTCCCCTACATTCACTATGCAGAGGTTTGTCCACGAACGAACGCCTCAGGAAAGCGATATTACTCCGATATTTCAAGACGATGAAGAACTAAACAAGTCGCGTAAGGCGAAAATACAACATTTAGTCAAGTAGCTGTCGAACTCACAGAATGAAACTGAACGCAATGCCATTTTTCAGCAAGACCGTATACTCGTAGCATCGTCAGTCCACCGCTCATGGCAAAGGCAGTGAAATTGACAAGAAGAGCGGGGTAGTAGTTGCGCTAAGAAGGATAGCACGCTTTTCTGTACCTCTCTTTGTTTTAACTTTCTGAGCGTGTTTTTAATCCAAACATATCATATCTATATGTTTTTGGAATCAGGAACCGACAAGGAATAAGATGAAAGTGTTTTTAAATTGATTTCGACAGTTTAATTTTGATAATAATTTTTATATATTTAATTTTCAGAGCTTGTTTTTAATCCAAATATAACATATTTATATGTTTTTGGAATCAGAAAATGATGGAGAATAAGATGAACGTAAATTTGGATCGTTTTATAAAAAAATTTTTTATTTACAATTTTCAGATTTTTAATGAGCAAACTAATTAATTAGTGTTTAAGCCTCCAAGCTGAAATGCAATACCCTAGTCCGGGCTTTGTCGAAGATAACTTGACCAAAATTTCAACCAATTTTGTTAAAATAATGAGAGCGTGACAGTGTTGCCTCAACTTTCACAAAAAGCCGGATATGACGTCATCAGAGACATTTATAGAATGTTTTTTTTTAAACGTCTGGAGATATCATACCCACGAACTCTCATGTGAAATTTCATGAAGATTTAGTCTAGTAGTTTTCTCTGAATCGCTCTACACACACACACACACACACACACACACACACACACGCACAGACACACACACATACACCACGACCCTCGTCTCGATTCCCCCCTCGATGTTAAAACATTTAGTCATAACTTGACTAAATGTAAAAAGAGAAAGGCAATTATTTTTAAAGGAGATGATGAGCCTTTGAACACTTCCACGTAAACACACACAGACGTGTGTGTGAGTGTGTGTGTGTGTGTGTGTGTGTGTGTGTGTGTGTGTGTGTGTGTGTGTGTTTTCGTTTGTGTGTGGGGTATTGTGTGTGGGTGTGTATTAGTGTGTGTGTGCGTGCGTTCGTGCAAGTCTGTGTTTGTGTATGTGTCTGCGTGTGTGTGTGTATGAAGTTAGTGTGTGTGTGTGTGTGTGTGTGTTTTAGTGTCTGCGTGTGTGTGTGTGTGTGTGTGTGTGTGTGTGTGTGTGTGTGTGTGTGTGTGCGACAACGACGACAACACCAACAACAATAACATCAACAACAACAACAACCGTAACAATTAACAACAACAACAACTACAACAACAACAATAACACCAAGGGCATGTGGGCATTTGCAGGATCGCTTATGAATGTACGCAATAAAACTCACGCATACACGCACCACACACACACGCACGCACACACACACGCACGCACACACACCCACACACACACACACACACACACAACACACACACACTATCTGACATGCTCACAGGGAGAAACAGAAAACAAGTCGCGTAAGGCGAAAATACAATATTTAGTCAAGTAGCTGTCGAACTCACAGAATGAAACTGAACGCAATGCCATTTTTCAGCAAGACCGTATACTCGTAGCATCGTCAGTCGACCGCTCATGGCAAAGGCAGTGAAATTGACAAGAAGAGCGGGGTAGTAGTTGCGCTAAGAAGGATAGCACGCTTTTCTGTACCTCTCTTTGTTTTAACTTTCTGAGCGTGTTTTTAATCCAAACATATCATATCTATATGTTTTTGGAATCAGGAACCGACAAGGAATAAGATGAAAGTGTTTTTAAATTGATTTGGACAATTTAATTTTGATAATAATTTTTATATATTTAATTTTCAGAGCTTGTTTTTAATCCGAATATAACATATTTATATGTTTTTGGAATCAGCAAATGATGGAGAATAAGATAAACGTAAATTGGGATCGTTTTATAAATTTTTATTTTTTTTTACAATTTTCAGATTTTTAATGACCAAAGTCATTAATTAATTTTTAAGCCACCAAGCTGAAATGCAATACCGAAGTCCGGGCTTTGTCGAAGATTACTTGACCAAAATTTCAACCAATTTGGTTGAAAAATGAGGGCGTGACAGTGCCGCCTCAACTTTCACGAAAAGCCGGATATGACGTCATCAAAGACATTTATCAAAAAAATGAAAAAAACGTTCGGGGATTTCATACCCAGGAACTCTCATGTCAAATTTCATAAAGATCGGTCCAGTAGTTTAGTCTGAATCGCTCTACACACACACACACACACACACACACACACACACACACACACACACACGCACATACACCACGACCCTCGTTTCGATTCCCCCTCGATGTTAAAATATTTAGTCAAAACTTGACTAAATATAAAAAGGTTAACATGCATAGATTCCCACACACACTAGCCCATGTGTACACACGACCGGCACGGTTGGCCTAGTGGTAAGGCGTCCGCCCCGTGATCGGGAGGTCGTGGGTTCGAACCCCGGCCGGGTCATACCTAAGACTTTTAAATTGGCAATCTAGTGGCTGCTCCGCCTGGCGTCTGGCATTATGGGGTTAGTGCTAGGACTGGTTGGTCCGGTGTCAGAATAATGTGACTGGGTGAGACATGAAGCCTGTGCTGCGACTTCTGTCTTGTGTGTGGCGCACGTTATATGTCAAAGCAGCACCGCCCTGATATGGCCCTTCGTGGTCGGCTGGGCGTTAAGCAAACAAACAAAAATGTGTACACACATTTACTAAACTACAAAAAAACATAAATGCACACGCGCACAGACACAAACACACAACAGTCGCAGACACAGACACACGGCTGTAGACGCAGACACCAACACAGACAGGAAGACAAACAGAAAGACAGACTGTCAGACAGACAGACACACAGCAGACAGACAAACAGATTGAATCCTTACCTGCCTGAACTGTTGAAATACTCGCGCATGCAGTCAGTTCCGCACAAATGACGAGTTGTTCTGTCAGCTAACTGTTTTGAACACAACGTTTGCACAGCTTACAACGTTTGAATACACACAACACGACAAATGATAGATACACATAAATCCCCACCCCTAGCCAGGGCCCCCGCATTCCTCCCTCCACACACGCATATCCGCTGAAAACAAACAATAATCAAATCAGTAACTGAATAAGCATTGAACTTATGGAGGTCAAACGCACTTCTTGCGTCAGTGAAGGGAGACAACACCTGCAATGTGTGTGTGACTACTGATGTGTCACTAAACGCGGTTGTGCCGCTTTGTTCACCTATACCTCACTTGCCTTAAATTCCTCTCTTCCAAGCCTGCTCACCAATAAAGGGGGACAACACCTTCCATGCGTGTGTGACTACTGTTGTGTCGGTTATGCGGTGGTGCCGCTTCGTTCATGTTCCACCATTTTATGCCCGGGCTTCATCACTGCTGTGCAAATAATTATGAGAACGAAAGACGCATTTAGTTTTGCATAATTTACAGGGTGTACCACAAAAAGAGGGACAAAAAGAAACTGTGATAGTTTCTACAAATACAAGAATTTTCGCAAGATTTTTTTCACCAGATGTGGACAACATCTCAAATTTTTATTATACCAAAGCATTTCGAAATCGAAGAACATTTGGTTGCTCTTGTCAGTAATTGATGACATGTTCAATCCAGGCCCCGCGCTGCTGGATGACGTGGGCCACAAAAAGAGGGACAAAATCAAACTCTCATATTTTCTAAGAAAATAATTGTTTCTTTCTGATTTTCAGGTGATATATCCAGAAGACCTGTAAGTTTTATCTGACAGAAGAATGGACCCCTACGATCACTTTTCCGTCGAAGAGAGGACCAAGATTGTGGAACTGTAGTCGCCTACTCTGGTTCAAAGACAGTTTCGACGCGAACACCCTGGAAAGAAAATACCACATCGTCATACTATCACACGCTTGGTTGATAAGTTCAGAAACACTGGTAGTGTGGTTAACAACAACAAAGGACATTCTGGTCAGAAAGAAACAATTATTTTCTTAGAAAATATGAGAGTTTGATTTTGTCCCTCTTTTTGTGGCCCACCCTGTATATCGTCGGGACATTGTGCACTAAGTGACCTATAAGTTTTGGTAAGAACCTCGGATTGTTCAGAGACATACTGGCACAGACAGCTAGTCAGCCAAACCGTACAAGTCTTCCTTATTTCAGTCCGAAGTTGACTTTGCGAAGACTTAATGAAGACTTTTTACTGAATGTTCAGTGCTATAGCTTCGTGCAAACGAGCTTAGTGATGTAAACTTTGTGAAGACGACTTCGCCCAATTAATATTAGACTTCAATTGAGCAAGAAGTTATTTTCGCGAAGAATTTTTACCGAAAAGTCAAAGCCAAAGATTCGTGCAGCAAGCTTGACTTCGACCAATTAATACCTGACTGCAGGCTGACAGCCAGACAAGAGATTTAGGGCAAGGACAAATCGTCATACGCCGTCAACACACGTATGCACGCACACACGCAGGTACGTGTGTAACACCCCCCCCCCTCTCTCTCTCTCTCTCTCTCTCTCTCACTCTCTGTCTCCTCTCGATCTCTCTGTCTGTATATATGTCTGTCCACTTGTCTCGTTATCTCTGTCTCTGTCGCTCTGTCTCTGTCTCTTTCTATCTGACTGTCGTTCTGCCTGTCTCTGTCTCTCTGGCTCTGTCTCTCTTACTCGGTCTGTTTGTCTTTCGCTGTCTGTCTGTCTCTGTCTGTCTGTCTGTTTCTCTCTCTCTCTGTCTCTCTCTCTGTGTCTCTGTCTGTCAGTCTCTCTGTGTCTCTGTCTGTCTGTCTCTATCTCTCTGGCTCTGTCTGTCGGTCTCCCCCTCTCTCTCTCTCTCTCTCTCTCTCTCTCTCTCTCTCTCTCTCTCTCTCTCTCTCTCTCTCTCTCTCTCAAGGTGGAACTCACTTCCTTCAAATGTTAAAACTAGCAAATCTGTAAATATTTTTAAATCTTCTTTAAAAAAACCATCTAAACTGTTCTCTGTAAGTACACACCCGCGGTGACATAATCATGTGAATCTTACAGTTCTGTCTAATGTATACTATATTAATATTACTATATAATTATATTCACGTCATATTACATATTCATAGCATATAGTATTCATATTGTTTTACTTCGTATATTAGATTTTGTGTTTCGTGTGGCCGTGGTGCTTATGCTTATTTACTGTACATTTACATGTTATGCCTATATGAATTCATTATATTATGTTGTTTATATGCGTGCGGATGTGTTAGTGTGAATGTATAGGGCACGTTGTAAGATTAGGCCCTTGGCTTAAAATGTTTACCCTTTATGTCAATAAAATGTTCTAAGTCTAAGTCTAAGTCTAAGTCTCTCTCTCCCCCTGCTTGCGCACTCTAGTCAGCGGAAATGCTACGGCGTTGAACAAGGCAATTTCAAAAGATTAACTAAATCTGACTCATCCCTGTATGTTCGGCAAGGTTGTGTAAGCCTACATGTACAGAGAAACATCCCATCACAGTCTGCGCCGACTGGTGACACTTTCATTGTGGTCATGCCCGAATCTAGTCGCAACAAAATATAAAGAACTGCGCATTACCAGACGCTTAATAACAGACAATGCGTTTGGTGTTTAACGTCGTTTTCAACCGTTCAAGGGTATATCGCGACAGGACATGCGTCTCACTCAGTGTGGTTACAAAGCGGACGTAGGAGTGAAACTGAGCCATGTAAGTAGTCTCCCTTTCTGTCTCTTTCTTTATAAACAGACATTCACTTGATTACGTCATACGAGTCCGTTCTTGAAAACAATTTGTTTTGGTCAAAACGGTTTTGCGTGCTTTCATTTCATCTTGAAGTTTTGCCGCAAAATAGTTAGTTAATTTGTTAATCAAAATTTCGTTTGAAGTCAAAATTGCAACCACCGACACAAACATAGCTCTACTGCATTCATTACTTTGTTAATTTTGTATCCGGAAATATGTAGATAATATAATTATGTTTGAATGGATATTTTTGCACAAAAACGACAAAAATCTGTTTTATGCAATTCGGTTCACTTTTCCCAAGATAGGTCTCAAATGGCCCCATATATTACACGATTTGGTATTGGGTTTGAAATTATGTCACCAATCACCAGGAATATATTAAAATTAGGGTGTGAACGTTCTTGAATGCTCAGTTTGGGTATTTTTTTTCAGATTGTGATTTCTCCATGCACGATCAAGTTCTTGTGATTTTCCTACTCTTTCACCCCTGTAAGAGTCATGCACGCTCTTGCTAAATTATACATAGTAGTGCCTAAATTCGCATGGGTTTTGTCTGCTGGCGTTATGGATAATTGTCACCACTGAAATAAATACGTCAATAAAGAAAACAAGGACTCAAACGCAAAAGACCTTGCATAACAAAACCGTTACCGTAAGCACACTGATTTAATCCCCCTGACTCTCGGACAAATTACTTTTACAAACAGTTGACTAAACAAATCTTATCATACAAAGTATGCCAGTTATACCCAAACTGAGAAAATAGTCTGCAGAGGAGGCAATCATCTTGCTGCAAGTGCAAAGTGCAATATACAGCGGTTGTTTCCCTTGTCAGAGCATTGATTCATTCTCTTTATAGCAGAGTACGTACCAGGTATTGTGTTAGTTAAGGGTCAACTACCATATTATCGGAGCATTTTCGAGCAGGTGTGTCTAATGAACAGGCAGCGCACCAGAAAACCCCTCCAAAAAGGTTTCTACACTACTTTATTTGGTGTTTAACGTCGTTTTCAACCACGAAGGTTATATCGCGACGAGGGAAAGGGGGGAGATGGGATAGGGAAAAGGGGGGAGATGGGATAGAGCCACTTGTTAAGTGTTTCTTGTTCACAAAAGCACAAATCAAAAAATTGCTCCAGGGGCTTGCAACGTAGTACAATATATGACCTTACTGGAAGAATGCAAGTTTCCAGTACAAAGGACTAAACATTTCTTACATACTGCTTGACTAAAATCTTTACAAACATTGACTATATTCTATACAAGAACCACTTAACAAGGCTAATAAGTGAAGAATTTTATGGGTGAGAAAAGGAAAGTAAAAGGACTTTGGGGAGGCAGAAATAGAGAAGAAACAAGATCCTAATTAGGTTCACGGCATCGAGAGTGATGCGACCTTCTCTCAGAAATTAGTAGAGAAGGCTCCTCCATCCACCACCCGGGGGACGCGCCTCTACGCCAATTAGGGGGCGCGAGGATTCAACAACACTAAATGCCACTTACAAGTAACTTAAATGGCTCTTTCGCACGCGCAAACCACGACAGCCGCTCTCGCAGTCAAGGGTTGATAAAATTAGTGTACGTTTTTTTTGCGTTTGTGTACCTGTAAAGATGTCACCATGTACCAAGGCTTGTACCAGCGAAAAGCTTTAGAAGAAACTGTCAAGGTCAGTGTAGCTTCTGTACAATTGTACACTATCATGAATCATGACATGTGCAGTAAAGTGCTCTACACGTTCCCCCCCAAAAAAGTAGATGGGGACAAAAAAAGACAAAAACAGCAAAGAACGTCGTGTTTCTCGCGTTGACACGACCGTGAAAGTGTCACGACGACCACTCTCAGTGATTTGTTAGAGATGCCATACCGCCTCCTCCATTTTTGGACACGGGTTCAAGATCGTAAACCTGATGCAGCGTTCGTGCTTGGTTAGCAAAATGGAAAGATATCATCAGTTTCAAGCAAAGTATTTGCATGGGATATGTATGGGAAATCATCATTTTTGCAAGACACGGGATAATCCCCTCGCGGATGACACCTCTCATTCTTTTTGTCTGGACTGCTAGCTGTCTATGTGTGTATGCCGCCCCCCCCCCCCCCCGCGCCCCTTTTCCCTTTCCTCTGTCTCTCTCTGTGTCTGTCTGGCAGTCGATCTCAAATAGAGTAATTTATAATAAACACATATTCCTCTCTAACTCTCTCTCTCACCCTCTCTCTCTCTTCCTCTCTCTCTCCTCCCCTCTCTCTCTTCCCCATCTCTCTCTCCCTCGTGATCTTCCTCTCTCTCTCCCTCTCTCTCTCTCCTTCCCTTCTATTTCCCTCTCTCTCTCCCTCTGTCCCAGTCTCTCTCTATATATAAATATTTTTGTTTTATATGAATGTCTGTGTAGTCCCTCTCTGGGCGAAGGCTGGTAGAGAAAAAGCTCGTTTCTATTGCTAATCCAATAACCTTCGTCAAATAATTATAAATCTCTCTCTCTCTCTCTCTCTCTCTCTCTCTCTCTCTCTCTCTCTCTCTCTCTCTCTCTCTCTCTCTCTCTCTCTCTCTCAGTTTCTTTCTATATCTCTGTCACTCTCTTTGTGTCACAGTCTCTCTCTTTGTCACCCAAGTCTCTGTCCTTGTCCATCCTCTCTAAATATCAGTTTCCATCTCTCTCTATCTCTCTTCCTCTGTCCTACTCTCAGTCTCTGTCTGTCTGTCTGTCTGTCTGTCTCTCTGTGTTTCTACCAGGGCCGGATGAAAAAAAGCATGTTTAGGCTACATTGCTTATTCTGTTACCCTCGATAAATAAAGTTCAATTCAATTCAACTCAATTCAATTTCTCTCTCTTCTATCTATCCTTTCTACATCTGTCTGTTCTTTGTCAACAGAAATTAATTGGCGTACCATAAACTAACCTGCCTCATTTCTTAGTTGTGTATGCGCGATTTTGTTTTCTTTTTTCCTCGTTTTCCCCCATTAATTTGACAAAATAAAGGATGGTCGGGGCAAGTTTACACTGTAAATTCAGTGCAGGTAGACATCCAGGTGTAAATGTGAAGAAAAGAACAGTGAACAGTGTCATGCTCCACCACACTCTACGTCACAGATTGAAGATTACAATCTGCGTGTCCGCACTTCGTGATGTACTGTAACTTTGCATCCACAGCAGGAACAACAGTAGGAAAGAGAGAGAGAGAGAGAGTGTGTGTGTGTGTGTGTGTGTGTGTGTGTGTGTGTGTGTGTGTGTATGTGTGTGTGTATGTGTGTGTGTGTGTGTGTGTGTGTGTGTGTGTGTGTGCGTGTGTGTGTATGTAAATGTAGGCTTACGTGTGTGTCTGCTATGTTAAAAACATAAATAAGTGGAAAGGGGAAAAACACGGTGAGCGTTGAAGCCGGAGGGTACAGGACGAACAAAGAAAAACCTGTGTGTGTGTGTGTGTGTGTGTGTGTGTGCGTGTCTGTAATTGTCCTTGTCTGTGTGTGTGCGTGTGTTTATGTGTGGGGGTACGCTGGTGTGTGTGCGTGCGTGTATGAATGTATGTGTGTGGGTATGTGTGTGTATATGTGTGTGAGTGTGTGTGTTTGATGGTGTGTGTGTGTATGTGTGAGTGTGTGTGTTTGCGTGTGTGTCTGTTTGTAGATTTTATGTGAAAGGCCCACTGCGTTTCTCACAGACCATCAGTTTCTGACAACAGACGCCGCCATGCTTTTACATGCAGTAGAGGAAGGTTGCCAAATATGGACCACCTCTTGTTTTGACAAACTAACGTTGCTAGAGCGCTAAAACCAATGTAATTCGTTGCATTCACTCTCTGAATAAATTGCATATGTCAAAACAGTTGCAGAAACACAAACCTCAAAACGTCAAAAATGTTAGGCTGTTTCTCTTTTTTGCACTTTTGGCAGCGTTCACTCTAAATTGGACGCCGAAAACGGACTAGTTTTAGGCTCCTTATATCGACCATTTATGAATTTTTCTGTATGTACTTTTTGTTGCTGAATGTCTATCAAAGCTAATTCATTCTAATTAGGCCTAACGGTTAACCTAAGAGAGAAGGACTACGAAACCCAAAATGAAACTTCTTCGCAAGAAAACAAGTTAGTTATCAGCAAGAAACGGTCGGGGATGTAGCTCAGTCGGTAGCGCGCTGGATTTGTATCCAGTTGGCCGCTGTCAGCGTGAGTTCGTCCCCACGTTCGGCGAGAAATTTATTTCTCAGAGTCAACTTTGTGTGCAGACTCTCCTCGGTGTCCGAACACCCCCGTGTGTACACGCAAGCACAAGACCAAATGCGCACAGAACAGATCCTGTAATCCATGTCAGAGTTCGGTGGGTTATAGAAACACGAACATACCCAGCATGCTTCCTCCGAAAGCGGCGTATGGCTGCCTAAATGGCGGGGTAAAAACGGTCATACACGTAAAAGCCGTGGGAGTTTCAGCCCATGAACGAACAAACAAACAATCAGCAAGTAACAAAACATGGTTCATATTAGGCAACCTTCCCCAACACACACCCTTTCGTTTAAACACTAAAATCTTACTGCGAGAGAACAACCTATAGGTGCGCTCCATAGCTCTTTCTCACTAGCGAGGCCGGAGGTGTGCACGAGTTTCGTCCCTTTGGTTCGGTAAGTTCCGGTTAAGATAGAGGCGGCAGTCGAGCGCATGAACGTGAAAGAATTGAAAGATTTTCTTCGGAAACATGGCCAACTTGTCAGTGGAAAAAAAGAAGAATTAGTGCGCAGAGCAAGAGGCACGTTTCAGCTGCGAAAAGATGGCAAGGATGCTATCGATAATGCTGTGGAAACAAATGATTCAAGTTAGCATTTGACAGACCACTTCGACTGTCAGTGTCACGAACTTGTAGCCTATGTGTTAAATGTTATCAATAATTATTGAGCACACGCGGAATTTGTGCGTGAATCAGTGAGTCCTTTTGATGCTTGGTAGTCATGCATTTATTGTTGTTAACTGGATGTGCGTGTTGTCTAAGGCTAATGTCAGACGGAGCTCGCAAAACACGAAACAAAAGCCGAACAAAAGCAAAACAACACACAAAAGCACCATGTTTTGCTTTTGTTCGGCTTTTGTTTCGTGTTTTGCGAGCTCCATCTGACATTAGCCTAAGAGCAGTTTCACATTACCAGTTCATGGCTCTTTAATGTTACTTCAGTTGTTTTACTTTACATTGTTTACCAACTTTGTTAAACTGCTATTGTTTGTATATGTTTTAGATAAATAATGCGTGTGTGTGATTATCTGTAAAACAAGTCATTCATCAAGCTTCAGATTCATCATGTCTTTATTCTTTGAATACATAATATATAATTATATAATACACTGCATTGTCGTTCCTCGGCAAATATTTCAGCCAACTGTGAATAAAAAACAAAATGTAATCACACACAGGTAATAAATATTTTTCCCTTAAAAACATAAAAAGCATAGATACACACCACACAAACCCTATTTATAATTTCATGTACATAATCCCACGTTACAAAATAGTGCACTCCTTACAACACACGCTCACACCTGGTTGGTTTGCGTTCAACTTCTCAGACATATTCAGGCATGAAAATTCTCCGTATTTTCCGTATTTTTGAAAAAAATAAACCGTATTTTTTTTATTTTCCGTATTTTTCGTTTTTATTTTTTATTTTTATTTTTTTTAATTTTTTTTTTAAAAAAATTTCCTAGTCATAGTTATAGTAAAATAGTTTTGGGGCCATGTTTGAATCTAATTTTAAGGCTCAGATAGCCCCAGATTGCACCAAATTGCACCCTTGAAAAAAAAAATCCGGGGGGGGCATGCCCCCGGACCTCCCTAGAAGTCTTGGCGCTTTGCGCCTGCGAAACTTGGCGCTACGCGCCTTCGAATTTTGTTTTCAGTTTTTTTTTTCTTCAGTTTTCATGCCTGATATTTTAACTGGATACAAAAATTTGGAGTACAAACCAGCATCAGTTTTCATGCATACTAGTTTTATAATTTCTGTCTTCCATGCATTGGGAATGTAAGCATCAATGAGTGACATACACAGAGTCAATGACTGAGATTTATAGTGACACTAGAGACTACAGTCATACTGAGACACGGCAGTCCTTCTTACAGCTCATGTGCCTGTTACTGTTTCACACAGACAAGAGCAAAATGCACTAATGATTGAAGGAAGTATGTTGTACAACAACATTCTTTTACACTTTTATGTACATGAACAAATAATACCCATCTGATTAACTAGACGAGAAAGTCACTCTGTCAAGTTGCACAAAATCTTGTCATTTTCTAAAAGAAAGAGTAACACGTAGGCGCTGCTCCCAAGCTCTTTTCAGTTGCTTGTTTGTTGGAAGTTTATGTAGCCTGACAACTCTTCCTTCAATAATTTTTCCACGATAGTTATGGCAAATGACACAGTACTGCTTTCCACCACCACACACTCTGAGCGAGCTTTCTTTCAGTGCAGACGCCATGATGTAGAAGATACCGGAACTAACCCAGCGTTTCTCCTTCGTTGAAGAGCATGGAAAGATAACTCGTACTTGACTAGAAGTGAGAAAGAGCTATAGTATGCGACCATTTTTCCAAAAATTTAAGTTCGCGTGGACGTATGCGCCTCGTTATGGCGCCAGAAAAATATAAATAATTGAAAGTGTGTGAGACAGACATTGTTAAAACACGAAGGAATTCTTTGATCGTCAATACAAAGTCAGTGGTACACAATACATTTTTTACTGAGACATTGAAAATACAACGGAAGACGAAGTATAAATCAAATACAAATAATAAGATTTACTTAAAGTACTGACCAATAATGAAGCTATCTCTTTCTAGATACACAGTTAAACAAGTGCCAAGCGTTAAACACATTTTGAAACTAGATAATAACTTGAACCTGAGAAGTAATTAAATTAAACTATTAATTTAATTATTAATTTAATTATTAGCGTGCGGACTAAAGCTTCTCAAAAAAGGAAAAACGGGAATACCATTCTGTAGACGTCGTGGGGCCGTGTGGACCCACATTGTTATGTATTAATTTTGCTCCACGCGACTTGCTTATTAACTCCAAAATTAAACAGATCGTAGAAAATGATGTTTAGAGCCAATACCTGAAGGTTTGTGATTTCTCTCCCAAGTTTTTATGTAAGTTGCTTCAGTTTGAGAAACATGGGTCCGCACGGCCCCACGATGTCTTCCGTGTGTAGTCTAAATTTGACCTTTGTTTTCTAATTACTTCTCGCTGAAATTTAATTACCTTTTAGCACATAAGAGCTTTTTAGGTGTCTGAGGCATTCTTAAGAGCTCATTAAAAAATTCCAACTGGTTTAAGAGATATTTGCAATTAAATACCCTTCTGGGTCCACGCGGACCCATGACGACCGGCGAAGGTTCAGTATAGTAGGGAGCATCCTTGGACAGCACTTTTCTTGCTGTTTAATATTTGAAACAAATCTACTTGAAAATGTGTTTAATGTTTGAAAAAAAGGCAAACTTATTCACAAAATAACCCCCAAATTCAAATGATATGGTCAACTACATGTATATATATATCTAATTTTGCCCGTCTCACACCTTGTCAGTGTCACTGGTTTCTTTCTTTCTTTATTTGGTGTTTAACGTCGTTTTCAACCACGAAGGTTATATCGCGACGGGGAAAGGGGGGAGATGGGATAGAGCCACTTGTCAATTGTTTCTTGTTCACAAAAGCACTAATCAAAAATTTGCTCCAGGGGCTTGCAACGTAGTACAATGTATTACCTTACTGGGAGAATGCAAGTTTCCAGTACAAAGGACTTAACATTTCTTACATACTGCTTGACTAAAATCTTTACAAAAATTGACTATATTCTATACAAGAAACACTTAACAAGGGTAAAAAGAGAAACAGAATCCGTTAGTCGCCTCTTACGACATGCTGGGGAGCATCGGGTAAATTCTTCCCCCTAACCCGCGGGGGGTAGTGTCACTGGTACGCAACCTCTTCCTTATGCTCTTTTCACCTGCGCTGCACTTTGTCCATCATTGTTCTCACCTTGTTGTGGACTCTGATGTTAAAAAACAGCTGGACAGTGTTATCAAATGCATCTTCTTGCACTTTCAAAGGAATGTCAAATGAATAAACTGTGTCATAAAAACACACAGGCACGGTATCACTGGTTAGACACTGTTGAAGACAGTCCTTGTCATCGGCGTTCATGTTGACAGAGCCTGCACCCACCACTGTGCGACGAAAAATGGCCTCCATGTCAAAGAACATTTTGCACAATGTTTTCTTTGACAAATGCCAGTCCTCCTCGGTTAAGGACTGTTGTCATATCACTTGAAGCAGAACCACTTTCTGATGGCTCACTGAAGCTCAGTGCTTCCAAACAGCGCATCTTTTCGTCTCGGTATTCACTTTCCCTGAGGCCCAACACTTTCTTTTCTAGTCCCTTCACCACACTCTTAGCCACATACCTAATCACATCCTTCTCCTCGTCACTGACTGGTACTGGTTGGTCATTCTCCTTGTCTTCCTGCTGGCTCCCATAGCTTGTTTCGACCAGCCTTTCCATCATCCTCAGGCAAATGGAAGCTGATGCACGAGTCGACTTGGTAACCTCTGTAATGCTTGCATGGCGTGCGCAGTACAATGCACAGTATTTTGAGTAAGCCTTTTCCTTTGCGGCGTGCTGGAACTTACCTCGTGGACCGAGGCATGACTCGAACACCTGAAGTCTGCCCTGAAGAGCAGCACTTGCCAAACAGACCACAAAGTCTTAACACACTGGAACACCTAAAGTCTGCCCTGAAGAACTGCACCTGTCAAACAGACCACAAAGTCTTAACACACTGGAACACCTGAAGTCTGTCCTGAAGAGCAGCACCTGTCAAACAGACCACAAAGTCTTAACACACTGGAACACCTGAAGTCTGTCCTGAAGAGCAGCACCTGCCAAACAGACCACAACGTCTTAACACACTGGAACACCTGAAGTCTGTCCTGAAGAGCAGCACCTGCCAAACAGACCACAAAGTCTTAACACACTGGAACACCTGAAGTCTGTCCTGAAGAGCAGCACCTGCCAAACAGACCTCAAAGTCTTAACACACTGGAACACCTGAAGTCTGTCCTGAAGAGCAGCACCTGCCAAACAGACCACAAAGTCTTAACACACTGGAACACCTGAAGTCTGTCCTGAAGAGCAGCACCTGCCAAACAGACCACAAAGTATTAACACACTCGAACACCTGAAGTCTGTCCTGAAGAGCAGCACCTGCCAAACAGACCACAAAGTCTTAACACACTGGAACACCTGAAGTCTGTCCTGAAGAGCAGCACCTGCCAAACAGACCACAAAGTCTTAACACACTGGAACACCTGAAGTCTGTCCTGAAGAGCAGCACCTGCCAAACAGACCTCAAAGTATGAACACACTTGAACAAATACAGTGGAACCCCCTTTATACGACCTCCAAAAATCTGAGGAAATCAGGTCTTAGAAAGGAGAAAGTCTTAAAATGGAGAAAGTCTTAAAATGGAGAAAGTATTAAAATGGAGAAAGTCTTAAAATGGAGAAAGTCTTAAAATGGAGGCAAATTGACAGAAGTTATGAACAGAAAATCAAAAAAAAAATAAGGTCTTACAAATATTAAGGAGGGAGTCTTAAATGTTGGGGTCTTAAAAGGGGGGTTCCACTGTATACATTTATAATGAATGAATTACACATTCACCAATAATAGATTTTGGTGCTAATTCCCTGGCTCGCATAACTGCAAAAAACACACACAAAAAACACACACACACACACGCAAACCATTGCATCAAAACATAAAACCTGCGCATTAACAACATGTGAAATGTGTACGCAAAAGATCAACACTAATTACACTTACGCCATACAGGAAGCACTGCTTACTGGTCATGTATATGACAGCTAAGTCTGAGCATAATTGAATAACTCAAAACAGTTTTACATTTCATATAATTAGCAAAAACCGAAAACACTACTCTATCAACATTTGTTAATCATAATCATTATACAGTGTGTCACTGAAAACTTATTACATTTTAAGGTTTTAACAAGGGCGCGAAGGTCAGCTGACAGGCATTCATCTTCTGCAATCCCATTGCACACCTCTTCCAGAAGTTTTTTTTATTATTTTTTTTTTTAAATGCCCAGCCGACCACGAAGGGCCATATCAGGGCGGTGCTGCTTTGACATATAACGTGCGCCACACACAAGACAGAAGTCGCAGTACAGGCTTCATGTCTCACCCAGTCACATTATTCTGACACCGGACCAACCAGTCTTCTTCCAGAAGTGGAACTGTCACCTGTAGACATTGAAGTACACATACATGTACACCCAATGACACACTCAAAAATCATGCGTAATGAGAATTATTTAGCAAAACATATGATGCAATGCTATAACATATATTTTATGTTCTCACAGACTTTTAGTCTGGAAAAAATTACACACGTTCACATAAAAGTATGGTAAGCATCACGTTCAGTTCCAATACAAAACACATGAGATTACAATATATATAATATATATATAGCTAAAAATGCCAAAATGTGCACTCAATCACTTGTTACTTTTGAAGAAATGTGACCCACCACCACGGGATGAGTCGCATGTCACCTTTTCATGATTTTCATATTTTTACATTTTCATAAAGAGTTTGTTATGCTCTATCCAGTGGTGAAAACTGTTTTAGAAAAGAGCGAAAACTGTTTGAGTTATAAGCCTGTGACTAAGGTGACCCTCACACTGTTACCAGACACTCCCCGGACTTAAATTAAGCCTAGCGCAGAACCGCGCGAGGTGACATGCGACTCATTTCGTGGTGGAGGGTCACAAATGTTAAAAATAGATCGATTGACGTCAAAAGAGAGAATGCGGAAGAATTACGTCATGAGATTGATAGAAATAAATGTATGGGGGGGGGGGGGGGGGGAGGAAATTAAGTCTCTGGACCCCCTTTAGTATACTTGGCCCTGTGTATACCTTCAGCTATGTCCCAGGCTGAACCCCCCGCGGGTTAGGGGAAGTCCCATATTGGTTGGGACTAGAAAGAATTTACCCGATGCTACCCAGCATGTCGTAAGAGGCGACTAACGGTTCTGTTTCTTCTCTTCTTTTGTCTTATTTCTGCCTAACCAGTCCTTTCACCTATATTTCCTTCCAAGAAAACTCTCCCTACTATTCCCTGCAGTTTTCCAATTCTTTTCTTGTTGTCTTATTTCTACCTGACTGGATCCATCACCTTTATTTCACTTACCAAAAGTCTTCTTTTCCACATCCTTATTTCTCTGCACCCCGCATGTCGTATGAGGCGACTAACGGATTCTGTTTCTCCTTTTACCCTTGTTAAGTGGTTCTTGTATAGAATATAGTCAATGTTTGTACAGATTTTTAGTCAAGCAGTATGTAAGAAATGTTTAGTCCTTTGTACTGGAAACTTGCATTCTCCCAGTAAGGTCATATATTGTACTACGTTGCAAGCCCCTGGAGCAATTTTTTGATTAGTGCTTTTGTAAACAAGAAACACTTAACAAGTGGCTCTATCCCATCTCCCCCCTTTTCCTCTATCCCATCTCCCCCCTTTTCCCCTATCCCATCTCCCCCCTTTCCCTCGTCGCGATAAAACCTTCGTGGTTGAAAACGACGTTAAACACCAAATAAAGAAAGAAAAGGCTGAACCGGGCTGCACTTTGATATTTTTATTCTGTAACAGTTCAAGTTTAGACAAGAAGACACACTCTGCAGTAAGAAATCACGAGTGGGTGCATAGTTCTAGGCATCACAATCACAAGACCAAAAACTTATGCCATAATATTTAGCCATTTTTACAAGTAAATGTTGTAAACGTACAGGATTACAGGATCTTTTCCGTGCGCACTTGGTCTTGTGCTTGCGTGTACACACGAAGGGGGATAAGGCACTAGCAGGTCTGCACATAAGTTGACCTGGGAGATCGGAAAAATATCCACCTTAACCCACCAGGCGCGCCCGGGATTCGAACCCACGACCTTCCGCTTTGGAGGCCGGCGTCTTACCACCAAGCCATTGCGCCCGTCTAAAGTGATATTCAAACTTGCATGAAACAATCAGTACCCATACTTTAAAATGAGAAGGCCTTCGCACTGAAATGCAATCAATGAATATATATTTACAACTACAAGTTCTTCTAGTTTACAATAAAAACAACAATACTATCAATAAACTAGTCGCGTAAGGCGAAAATACAACATTTAGTCAAGTAGCTGTCGAACTCACAGAATGAAACTAAACGCAATGCAACGCAGCAAGACCGTATACTCGTAACATCGTCAGTCCACCGCTCACGGCAAAGGCAGTGAAATTGACAAGAAGAGCGGGGTAGTAGTTGCGCTGAGAACGATAGCACGCTTTTCTGTACCTCTCTTCGTTTTAACTTTCTGAGCGTGTTTTTAATCCAAACATATCATATCTATATGTTTTTGGAATCAGGAACCGACAAGGAATAAGATGAAAGTGTTTTTAAATTGATTTCGACAATTTAATTTTGATAATAATTTTTATATATTTAATTTTTAGAGCTTGTTTTTAATCCAAATATAACATATTTATATGTTTTTGGAATCAGCAAATGATGGAGAATAAGATGAACGTAAA
>NC_090247.1:12089754-12134718 GCF_037325665.1 Littorina saxatilis | reverse complement strand
TTTTAGGGGCCTTCTTTTTTCCCTCTGTTTTGACTTCTTTGTCTTCTTCTTCTTCTTCTTCTTCTTCTTCTTCTTCTTCTTCTTCTTCTTCTTCTTCTTCTTCTTCTTCACCCACGGTATCAAAACCATCTGGTTCAAAAACAGGGTCTGTTTGACTGTCGTCTTTTGGAAGATCGTTATGGGCTGTTTTGTCTTTGACAAACTTTTCAATGAGAAAAGGTTTGATCACATTCAGATCGTAGCGGGAAGAATTGAAACCTACGACAGGCAGTTCTTGTAAATACTCATATAATTTCTGTCTGAGTCTTTCTACGGGGATGTTGAGGTTATCTGTTTCTTGTTGTTGTGTCTCTTCGATCTCAGTCAACTGGTCAAACACATCTTTAAATTCTTCACAAAGAAGAGCGCAGGAGGCCTCGGAGATACGTTCTAGGTAGTTAACCATGTTGTTCACTAGTTCTTGAGGGTTACCTTTACTCACAAAACAGGTTGGTTCTGTGAAATGGGGAACATTACTGCATACAGAAACAGAAAGAGGAATATGTTTTGCTGTATACTGTGTACAGTTTGACTCAGCTGATTTTGTCTGTGGCAAGTTATCTGTGTCAAAAAACACCTCAAAATCAAAAGTCGCTCTGTAGGGAAAAACAAAATCTGTGGCTACCTGAACACCGTGGTTTTGTAACTGTTGAAAAATGTTTTGGGGTGGTGAGTAAACCCCGCCTTTCAACGTTTCTTTTGAACCCTCACCCTGACAAGTCTGTTCATGTCGATTCATTTTAAACAAAGACGACCAGAGTTTCCCGCATTTGGAACAAGCCAAAGCATGACCGAGTTTATCAATGTCTAAAATGTACATGAAATGGTCTTTGTAACGCAAGAGGCGCATAACGCCAGGATGTTTGTAAGCGCTACGACGCAGAGGAACGAGACAGACAGGTGTTTGGTTCTCATCAAACTCAAACACATCTATGTTCACCTTAAACTCAGATTCAATCGACTCAAGTTGAAACAAAGTGACCCCCGGAAAGTGGACAGGGGGGAAATGTCCGGCCCACTGTTTGAACAAGGTTTTTGTGGGTTTTTGCAAAGAATGAAGCGAGGCTCCTTTGTACAAAGCAAGACAGCGAAAGAGACACAGACCATCAGTATAAGGAAAATGATGATTCTGATCTTTTTGGAGTTTGTGCAAGAACGGTGTGTTTGTGATGTAGTCAGGTAGACTACCACAGGCACATCCGATAGGAAAGTCAGTCAAAGGCGTGACATAGAAACTGGAAGACATGATGGTATGAACAGCATACCGAGAGTTTGGGCGTTCGAGTCTAACTTGTTCTAGAATGTCACGGTCACTGATTTCATCGAGAAAAGAAAGAAAGTCCTGCTTTGAGTTGATCAGGCGCGGTCGTTGTAAGACAGAGTGGTTATTGACTGAGGCATGAAAGAAAGACAAGTCACCCGACTCTTTGTTTTTGAGAAGAAAAGAGTGAGAAAAATTGATTTTGAAGCGTTTGTTCTGTTCATGGAACAGATCAAGAAGCGACTCGTCCCAATCAGGGAAATCAGAACAAGGGTTCCAGAGAATGGTATAGGTTGACTGAAGTTTACCAGGCCGCTTATGAGTTTTAACAGAATTCCAATGCTTTTCGTACATTTGTCTTTCTTCAAAAGGTAACTTTTTGATTTTTTCTTTTTCTAGACTTCGTTTGTTTAATCCCTTTTTGGGGGAAGGGGCTTCCTGTGAAGACGAACTTTTTCTTTTGGACCCAGCGACTGTCGGCGCTGGTGGTGGAGGTGTCCGACTCGCAACATCTTGGCAGTTTTTGGTTTTTTCATGCCGAGCAAGGCCGTGTTTTCTGCTAAACGACTTGCCGCACATAGCACAGAGAAAAGGTCTGGCTTTGTTATGGGCTTCGTTAACATGAGCGTTAAGGTTGTAGTTTTGTGTAAAAACCTGTTCACAGTGCGGGCATTGGTTACGCTGCAATAAAAAAAAACTATGTCTGAACTACAAAAAAAAAACAATATCAAAAAAAAATCTTACATAAAAACATTTATTTTTCTAAAAAGCTATGTCTGAGAAAAAAGTAACACGCTACTTTATTTTTTTTTATCTTTACAAAAACAAAATCAACTTACCAAATCTGTTGAGGCCGGTTGTGGCGTTGTGTTAGCGTCACTGCTGCTGCTGCTGTTGGTCGCCATAGTTGTTTTTGTTCACCACCACCCACTTGTAAAGTCGAAGAGACACTCAAGAGTTAGCCCCAGAAGAAGTTTATTTATACCCCCCTCTTTGCCCGCATCACCGCCGTATTCTAACTACGCGTTTCTATTTTTAGGTGCTGACCAATCAACAAGTTCTAACATGTTTAGGTCTTGCGTATCTGTGGTGCAATAACTCAGGCGTAAGCACCCAATGACCCCCTCTGGAGGTTTACCGGAGAGGGGGCTCCGCGAAGCGCAGGGATACCGTTTAGTCTGACACCCTTACTCTGACACCCCCCCTGACAGGGCACCAAACTACATAGCTATTAAAGAGAGAGGGCTCCGCGAAGCGCAGAGAAAGTGTGAATGTGTGTGTGTGTGTGTGTGTGTGTGTGTGTATGTGTGTGTGTGTGTGTGTGTGTGTGTGTGTGTGTGTGTGTATGTGTGTGTGTGAGTTAGTTTTGAATATAAAATTTAAAGTAGATGTTTGGTTTTTTTAAATTAATAAATAAAGATAAGGATAGGATCTTAGTTTAGTATGTGAAAATGGATCCAAGGTGGAAACATCCTTTTACCTGTGTGATTGCCGGTCCCACAGGGAGTGGGAAGACTCATTTTGTCAAACAATATTTGAATCACTTACAAGATATGATGACACCCCCTCCAGAGGAATTGATTTGGTGTTATGGGGCGTGGCAGTCTGGTTACAATGAGATGAGACATGTGACGTTTGTGGAGGGTTTACCCGACGTGGAACAGTGGACAGGGGTCAAAAGGCGACTGGTCATCATTGATGATTTGATGAGTGAGACAAACGACAAGGTCACACAACTATTCACCAAAGAAAGTCATCATCGGAATCTGAGTGTAATGTATATTGTACAGAACCTGTTCGGAAAAAACAAAGAGCAGAGGACGATCAGTTTGAACAGTCACTACCTGGTGGTGTTTAAAAACCCACGGGATGCTTCACAGATCAACCATCTGGCCAAGCAGATGTACCCTGGGAAGCTAAAGTATGTCCAAGAGGCATTTAAAAATGCGACTTCTATGCCTCACGGTTATTTGCTGTTTGACTTGCGACAAGAGACACCCGATCATCTTCGTCTGAGAACAAAACTTTTCCCACCAGAGCACCCTGTAGTGTACCTTCAAAAATAACCATGTCTACACGCCTGAAGAGAAATGTACCCATGTTGCGATTGTTGTGTGGGGCTAAGCCTGCCGTGATTAAGGCCGTATTGAAAGGAGCTTCTCCAGATTTGATCCATGCGTTGTGCGAGTGCTCCCTGAACATCTTAAAAGGCCATGTGCAGCTGACGCCCGCACAGAAGAAACGGTTGTCTCGACACAAACAGAACCTACGGGTCTTAGCCAAAAAAACAACATCTGTCAAACATCGAAAGCAAATCCTGCAGAAAGGCGGTTTTCTTCAGGCTCTTTTGAACCCTGTGCTAGGTATTGTATCTGGCTTGCTCGGGACCCTGGGTCTCTGATGCGATGGAGCATACCAAAAAGATGATTTTGATTGAGCCACGTGTGTTGGACTCTTTGCGGGACTCTGCAGGTGGACCTCCAGTACCTGATGCCACCTCACAAAGTTTGAAGGACATGGATCAAGTGATGCGGGGTATTTTAGACAAGAAGGATGTGGACAAACATGAAAAAGCAGACTCCTACCAACAAGTCTTGTGGCGGTTTCTTAAGCGTGTTGAAGAATATAAAAACAAACCTCTTGGAAGAGTGGAGATAGCACAACCCTCAAAACAACCTTTGACAGAACTAAATGAGGTCGAGAAACCTCAGGACCTAGCTAGGGTAGAAAAACGAGTGTTGGAGAGTGTGCCGAAAACCTTGAAGAAGAAGGCTCAGTTGCTTTTGGATATAACCAAGGACAGTTCTGACATCAAGTGGAATGATCAAGGGCAGCTCGTGTACCAGGGACAGACAGTAGAAGGAACCAACATGGCTGATCTGGTGAATGATGCTCTTCGTTACCGTAAAAATGCACCTGATCCTCAAGGGTGGGAAGTGTTTGCAAAAGGTTTAAAAGCGGTTAATGCCCCTCGTGAACTCATTGGTCACACAGGGCGATGGGAGTGGATGCACAGCGAGGGTGGTGATAGAGGAAGACCACCCACCAGGACAAAAAGAAGAAGAAGAAGAATTGTGACTCCTTCCTCAGCATCTCCTTCTGCAGAAAGAGTATCATTTCCTTCTCCATCGCCCAAGAAGAAGACGTGGCTATCTTATTCTTGAGCAGAATGCCAGTGAAAAAGAAAAAAGTCGCTGAGAAGCTGCGACGTCGATATTATGAAAGTCAACTCCCTGGAAGTTTGGGTGGAGTGGAGGCTTTGAGAAGAACCACCAGACAAGAACAAAAACAAGTTGAAAAGTGGTTGACTTTTCAAGACACCTATACACTACACAAACCTGTGCGGCGAAAGTTTACTCGTCGTCGTATTATCGTGGGTGGCATAGATCATCAGTGGCAAGCAGATTTGATTGATGTTAGAGCGCTGAGAAAAGACAATGACGGGTTTACCTACCTACTCACATGTATTGATGTGCTGAGCAAACACGCGTGGGTGGTGCCTTTGAAGGACAAAACAGGGGCCTCTCTGGTGACAGCCTTCAAAAGCATTTTTGTCCGAGGTCGTCAACCCCTGAGACTACAAACAGATAAGGGTAGCGAATTTAAAAACAAGGTGTTCCAGGATTTTTTGGACAAAACAAAAGTACACTTTTTTGTGACAGAAAATGATGACATTAAAGCCTCAATGGCGGAGCGCTTCAACCGTACCTTGAAAGACAAACTGTGGAGGTATTTCACCAGAACAAGTTCAGTGAGGTATGTGGAAGTCTTGGCTAAGCTGGTGCGTGGTTACAATCATTCCTACCACCGCAGTATTAAGAAAGCTCCTGCTGACGTAACCATCGCTAATCAGGAGGAAGTGTGGCAACGGTTGTATGGTGGTCCAACTCTCTCCAAACCACCTAAACTGAATATAGGAGACCGTGTGCGAATCAGCAAGACGAGAAGAGTCTTTAAAAAAGGTTATATGCCTTCTTGGACAGAGGAACTCTTTACCATCAGTCAAGTCAAGACAACCACACCCGTGACCTATGTGCTGAAAGATGATCACGGAGAAGAACTGTTGGGGACTTTTTATGAACAGGAACTGCAGAAAGTGGGGGAGAAAGAAATATACCGCATTGAAGCTGTTTTGGAACAACGCCCTGGAAAAGGCAAACAGAAAGAGTATTTAGTCAAATGGCTCGGCTATGACCCGTCATTCAATTCTTGGATTCCACAGACGGCACTGACCCCCTACACGGACTAGCTTCAGTGGTTCTGATGGAGGAAACTCAGAAGATTAATACGCCTCTGGATGAACCAGACAGTGTTGTTAAGCGACCAAGAACATCCAAGCTGTGGCGTGTATTTGGACGTCGTGTCCCTCGGAGCGAGATTGTCTTCCTTTGTCAGATGCTCCTTATTTATGTGGTGATTGGAGTGTCTCTGTTCAATCTGACAACCGGTCGCGGACCGGATAACTTGTGGGTGGCCCTACTGGGAAGTTGTCTCGGCTACGTACTTCCTAATCCTTCCATTGATCCACCCTTGGTACAGTAACAACGTCTTCACTCATCATGTTCTACCTGACACTCCCCAGCAACAGCTCCTTGCAGCACTACCCTGACAACAACGCGAGTCACTACTACACAAAACTACCTCAAACAATTGACCTGGGCACCGACTACGAGTGTGGGTTGGCTGAGATTCAGTTTAACAACTCGTATGTAAATGTGGAAAAAGACACGTGTCAGTTTCGAATTTGTGTCCCATTAGGTGTTGTTATTTCTTGTGATACTCTAGTTTTACCAGAGGGGTTGTATGATTCACCTGCTTTTTTTATAGACTCACTAAACCAGCTCTTGGTTGATGTAAGTCTTACGCACTATGTAAGGTTTTATTACACCAAAGCAGCAAAAAAAGTACGTGTTAAATTACTCAAAAATATCTCGCTGTGGATGAGCCCCGAGTTGATGAGAATTTTGAAAACAGATGTCACCCAACAAAGCATCATAGGCCCTGGTCACTTTGACGGTAAAGCTATGATGGACTTACATCAAGATTTTCACGCAATATACGTGTACTGCGATTTGGTGCGCGAAAGAGTGGTCGGAGACACATTAGTCCCATTGTTGCGGACGGTGCCGATTAAAAAGAAGACTGAAGAAGTCGTTCATCATATATTTGAAAAACCCCATTACATGCCACTGACTCGTTGTCAGTTCAACACGGTGGAAATGCTTTTAACAACGGACACGGGAAAACCTATCGCATTTGAGCAAGGGAAGACGGTCGTGACGCTTCATTTTCGTCGTAGACGCACCGACCATTTGTAAAAGATGGTTCGTCTAACCCCTTTCCAGGGCAGTGGAAAACTCTATGAAGATTATTACTGCAGCCAGGTCGGCCACGGTCTCCCCGTGTTTGTAGGAGGAAGAAACTACAGAGGTCATGGCATTGGCAATCTCTTAGGGGGTATTGGTCGAGCCCTTGTACCTCTTTTGAGAAGTGGTGGAAAAGCTCTGCTGAAAGAGGGGGCTAGGACAGGTATGCAGGTGGCTCAGGATGTACTGTCTGGGCGTAGTGTTAAGTCGTCACTCCAGCAGAGAGCTAGCAATGCAGGGAAGCGATTATTTCACCAAGCCGTGGGTCGAGTGACAGGCACAACAGCCGCGCCACCTGGAGAACCTGCAAGGAAACGTATAAAATCATCTACACCATACCGCCAAGGTCAGACTGGGAGGCAGAAGAAGAAGAGAAGGAAGGCGACAGCAGCCGATATTTTTGGATAAGCATCATGGCGCTTGCCCACCCTCAGTCATGTGAAAGTGTACATACTGGACTGGATTTGTTTTCTGTACCCCCAACACAGACAGCTGTGCAGGAGGGAATGTTTGTAGAGTATCATCCTCTAGCTACTCTGGCCCCAGGAGCCCCTATTGAGTTTGCCATCAGTGGTGCCACATCCGAGTACCTGGATCTAAGCAACACGTATCTCCATGTGCGAGCTAAAATCACCAAAGCAGACGGAACAAACTTGGAGGCTGACTCCCCTGTGGCTCCTGTCAACTACTGGATGCACAGCCTGTTTTCCCAGGTGGATATCAGTCTCAATGATACTTTGGTGACCAATTCAGAGAACACCTACCCCTACCGTGCCTACATTGAAGCCACCCTCAACTATGGACGAGAAGCCAAGAAAAGTCACCTCACCAGTGCCATGTATTACCGAGATAGTTCCAACCACCTGGATGATACAGCAGGGGATGACAACTGGGGTTTGAAGGTACGGCGTGAGCAAACCATGCGGAGCAGAGAGGCAGACATGATGGGGCGACTTCATGCTGACATCATGCACCAGGAACGCTACATGATGAACGGCGTGGACGTGAAGATCAGACTCATTCCTTCCAAGAACATCTTCCACCTGATGTCTCCTGACCCCTTTCAGGGTTTCCGCAGTGTCATTACACATGCCTCCCTGTTTGTTCGCAAAGTCAAGTTGAACCCTGCTGTGAGCCTCGCTCACGCCAAAGCACTGGAAAAAGGCACGGCCAAGTATCCTTTGAAAAGGGTCGTGGTAAAGACTTTCTCCATTCCCACAGGCAACCACAGTGCTGTGCAGGACAACTTGTTTCTGAGTCAGACACCCAACCGCCTGGTGATTGGTTTGGTGGACAGCGCTGCTTTCAACGGACAAGCCTCACGCAATCCCTACCACTTCAAGACACAAGGATTGTCCTTTCTCAGCCTGTACCTAGACGGGAAACAGATTCCCGGCAAACCCCTGACACCGAACTTTGAACAACACCAGTATGTGAGGTCATTCTTCAGTCTCATGACGTCTACGGGTGTCGCCAACAAAGATGCGGGATCTTACATGGAGCTGCGTGATTTTGAACTGGGGTATGCTATCTACAGTTTTGACCTGAGTCCCAGTCTTCTGGATGGAGATCAGTTTGAACTGGTGAAAAGCGGTGCCCTGCGTCTGGAGCTGAAGTTCAACCAAGCCCTTCCAGCGCCTGTGATGGTGATTGTGTATGGTGAAATGGACAGCATGATCGAGATTGATCGCTCTCGCCAGGTCCTGACTGATTTTGCACTATGAACAGCAAAGACATTAGCCGAGTGTTGGGGAGAGACATTCATACCCGACGTGTGTTTCGAGGTGTGTTTCCCAGAGACAGACTCCCACGACAGGTGAATACGCGACGCCCAAGCGCTTTTGTCATCAATACAGATCGCAGTACAGGACCGGGAGAACACTGGGTGTGTGTCTGGTTTGATGGACTGGGACAAGCGGAATATTTTGATAGTTTTGGTTTACCACCCGTGCACCCCGCCATTGAAAACTTTATGCTGAAACACAGTTCAGCCCACGTGTACAACCCACGTCTTTTGCAAGACTTGACGAGTTCAGCCTGTGGCTTGTATGTATTGTACTATGTTTTGATGAAAAGCCGCGGAGCCAGTTTATTTCGAACGCTTCGTGTGTTTTCTCCCAACAGACTTTGGAGTAATGATCGAAGAGTATGGTTTTTGGTCCAACAGCTAAGAAGAAACTGAGGTCGCGTGCATCGTCTTTTGTTTAGGTCTGTAAACTGTTTTATTTCTTTTATTGGGTGTGTTTTGTGTGTGTATGTGTCTATATAAGAAGAAGGGGCGGAATCATCACCACCACTTTCATCTCGTACCCACCAAAGTAGAGAGAGGGTTAGAAGAGTGCTAGTAAGAAAAGAGAGGTACACAAAACAAAAAAAAAGTCATGCTGGAGACGGCCAGTCCCTCTTTAGAACAGATGTTGGAAGAATTGGAGGCTGGTATTCTCAAAGTTAAAGATCACCTGCGAAACAGTTTGTTCTTGATGTTTGTTAGTGAGTTAAAACGCGATGTTTGCAAACGCCTTGAAGAAAAAAAGAGAGAAGAAAAAGACTATTCAACACGGTGGACTGTTGACGCCATTAGAACCGTCGCAGATAAAATCTGGGAACACCTAAATCGAGACAAAATTCTTAGTCGTTGGAATGTAGCATTACCCAAGACACATCCAGACGGGGTCTCCTGGTGGTGTTTGCGAGTTGTTGTGTGGAAGTGGACAGAAACGACAGCGTTTCGAAAAAGGGTTATCACTCATGTGACTGAACAACTGCTCTGTGAGTGATGCAACAGAGTGAAAAACGACATAGCATCCCACGTGACCTTAGGCTAACCCAGTGTGGACCCGTTAAAACCAGAATAATCAAGATGTACATGAACCACGAGTGTGTATATAAGACAGGCCGGATGTAAAAAGACCACTACAGAGGATTTTTGCGGAGTCGATCATGTCTTCAGGGACCATGAAGCAGCCACCACAGCCGGCTACACGCTACCCGCTAGGTGGAAGCCTTTTTGCCTCAGTAAAAACGTGGAGAGGGGATGTAAAAATCCATATTCGCCACTATGCTGTTCCTACCCGCACCAAAGGTGGGCGTGTTGTCCCCACCCAAAGAGGAGTCACCCTGGACTTGAAAAAGTTTCAGAAACTGCTTAGAGTGCAGAAAAAACTCAAAGAAGACTTCCACCAACAGGTATCTTCTCTGTCACCCACAGAGGAGAAGCAGGAGAAAAAACATCCGAAAAATCACACAGAGTATCCGCCGTCAGACTACTACTGTTCAACACCATCAACCACAGCCACGGCTTCGACACAAAGCGAGGAATACCCTCAGCAGCTACAGCGACCCCTGTATTCCACATGTCCAGCTTACTGTCCTGTCACAACCGTAAATCCTCTTCCTGTGACACCAAGAAGTGGTTATGAAGTTGACAACTAATCCGGGGACCACCTCGTTCCTTTAAATTGACAATCATGATTTGGATTTTTTTTATTTTTTTTTTTTATTTTTTTTTTTAATGTATGTGTATACAAAAATGTTAATTTTTTTTTAATATTTTTAATATTCAAAAGACTGCTGTCACTTTTATAATAAAATGATCATATTGGAAAAGTTAATAACTATGTGTCTGTATAACTCTTGAATGCTACCGTGAGCAGTTTTATGTATTGTTTTGTTACTCTTTACGTCTGACTTTTTTACCTTCTTGTTTGGAAGTACTTGTGTAAACGCGCGCGCATGTGCGTGTGTGTGTATGTGTGTATGTGTGTATGTGTGTGTGTGTGTGTGTGTGTGTGTGTGTGTGTGTGTTTGTGCGTGTGTGTGTGATCGGAGGTGTGTGTGTGTGTGTGTGTGTGTGTTTGCACTTACATTTTATTCCCACCACACATATAATCCTACCTCTTACATAGTCTATCAACAACAAAATTTAAAAAAATTAAACAGTGTGTGATCGGAAGTGTGTGTGTGTGTGTGTGTGTGTGTGTGTGTGTGTGTGTGTGTGTTTGCACTTACATTTTATTCCCACCACACATATAACCCTACCTCTTACATAGTCTATCAACAACAAAATTTAAAAAAATTAAACACCGCAACAACGAAGAAAATAAATATCAAAAACAAAATAATACCTATCTTATCTGGTGTACCTATCAAAACCTTGTATGTAGAACAACCGTTTCTATTTTTAGTGCTGACCAATCAACAAGGTCTAACATGTTTAGGTCTTGCATCTCTGTGGTGCAATGCTCAGACGTGATCAGTCTCTAACCTAACATTATGTATGACTGACTGTAGAACAACTCGTGTTCGGTGTAAAATGTACCTCCGATGTTTATAACACCCACATAAAAAACAACAATCTGAGTCTACTTGTTAAAACTTTTGTTATATGTGTACATCAGCTCCCATCCCTCTCATCAGTCGAGCTAACTTCCACACCCACCCCACACCATTTGTCTAGCACTAATCTAAGCATTAAAACCTAATCAACCCTCGGGGTAGGCAAACCACCTCCTATTAAACTTCTCTAACCGCTGGCCACCTCTGGTGGTTTTATCGGCGAAGGGGCTCCGCAAAGAGTAGGGATACCATTTTTATTACCTTATCCTGACACCTCCCCTGACAGGGCACCAAACTACATAGCTATTAAAGAGAGAGGGCTCCGCGAAGCGCGGAGAAAATGGGAGGGGATTACTGTCAATAGAAAGGAGGCGGCTCAGTAACCCAGCCGCGTTAAGCACCAATAAAAAAAGGCCGGGGGGGCAGTAATCCTGTCATTACCCCAGCTGGAGTGGTCATTAGTATCGAGCAACAGGTACAGGCACATGAAATCACATGACAAAATATAAAACTCAATAAACCGTTTAAACGCAATCCCTCTTTATCACTACTTAAACACAGGCACCTTAACCTATCACTTTATGATGGACCCTACCCTTGCGCATTGCGCATTGCGCCGAGGCATGAGGCATACCTTTTCCTTACTACTCACATCAAGCTGACACTTCATATATAGTGTGTGCGGCGACAGAAAATATAGATTTTGATAGAGTTTATCCAATGCTCTATTCTTAAAGCCATATGTACTCGATGACTATACACGCTAATTGCTTTACCAACAGCTGGAGACATGCTAAATTAAGTTCCCTGCAACATATTGTGGTCTATGACCCCTTCAATGTTGAGATATGTTAATTTTCATTTTGATCTGGATCGTCCTATTTATAGATTTGGCAACACATGCGCTGTTGACGCAAGGGAGAGAACTCCGTGTCGTTGTTGACATCCTCACTTTTTCAGAGGCTAGAACAAGCTGAAATGCACGTATATGGTCCGCGCATGACGACATATCGTCATTATATGGTCTTATGGTGCGTTTGACATCGATTGTGGGCAAACTATACTTTGTAAACACGGGAGTAAGTTAGTAAGCCTATAAAGGTGAATCTGCCTTGGATTCAAGAAAGGCCTAAGAATGAACTCAAAAAACGAGATGCCTGCACAATTTTTGGGGGTTGATCAAGTCATCTTACGTATTTTTTAGTAAATGCATGAACATAGTTACTTTGATCTTTCAGCTCACCTTACTTTTGTTATATATATATATGTTACAGTAAATTCATCAAACCAGTCAATTTGTAAATTCACTCCGTAAATTTACCAATTTACTGAAAAATTCAGGAAATTTACAAATTTACTGAGTTTGACACCCAGGAAATTTACAAATTTACTGAAAATTTCAGTAAATTTACAAATTTACTGGTTTGATGAATTTACTGTAACATATATATATATACACAAACATTAATCAGTATGCTCTTTAGGCTTCATACTTTTATTTTCTAAATTAGTCGGCTGTGTTTTATCTACTGGTGTTTTCACAAGAAAGCACCATACCTCACCCAAAAACTTAGCATGGTTTGCATAATTTACAATACCCTAATTGATAACTGTGGTTTTACAGGTGATTTGTGGGCAAGTTACAAGACGTCGAAAGAGGGAGTTGCGAAAACATCCCAGGTTTCGTCGAAACACCCCTTCCCACTACATACGGGTCTCCTTCGAGATTGTCGTCGACTATGAGGAGGAAACCAGGACAAGCAGTGAGCAATATGACGTTAGTATTCAGTTAATTACTTTGAAAAATTATCTGTCCACAGATTTGTAATGACCTTATTGTCAGTATTGTGAGAGGATTAAACAAACGAGGGTTTGTCGCAACTATCTTTTGCGACGAGAATAACCCAGGACTTTTAATTTTCGTCAGCTGCAGTCGCGCTAAGCCATTCCCTGGAAAAAAAAGTTCTGTCAATGTTGTGTAGTTTTTTTTTTGCAGATCTTGCAAACCCGGGATCACAAAGGGGGGGGGGGGGGTGGGGGTGGGGGGTACTGCAAAATTCCGAGGAAGAATCCTGCTTGGCAATTAAAGTAATCAGGTGCACCCACATTTGAAATATTACAAGAATGTGGCCGAGGGGATGTGTCTGTAAATTCCGATTTGTTGTAATGTCATTGGCCAACTGTGTGTAACTGAGTGTTTTCAATAAACAGATAAACAAAAAAATAAGCAAACAAATCACAGTAGCTTGAATGAAAACTGTGAATACATTTCGTCTGTTTTGCAGGAATTTGAGATGATCAAAAAACAAGTGTACGACAAGTTGAAGACTGACGCCAGCAGTGGGCAGCTGGACATCGGCTCGCTGACCGCTCACGAATACACCGTTGGCTTTCCCAAAACGGCCGCCGAATGTCCTGTTGGCACAGCTTTTGTCGAAGACGCCACTAGCAAGAAGTTATCCTGTGGTAAGTTTCCAGGCGTAATGTTATTTAGTACTTTAAGGTATAGTCCTAAACGGCTCGGCTAGGGGCTAGGCTTTTACATGGGGTCGTGAACACATACCAAAATCAAACAGCTTGGGTCCTTTCTGTGAAGAGTGACAGTCTTTTGATGAACGAATTTCTTGAAAGCTACTAGTGTCAGTCTGCAGAATCAATTCATCAGAACAATTAAGCCCCTGCAGAGGAAGCAGTGAAGCCAGGGCAGATCTGGAATGGTAAGCAGAACTGTTTCCAGGGGAATTGGACCAGGACTATTCAGGGCCGGACCCAGGGGGGGTTCCAGGGGTTCCAGAACCCCACCCCTGGTAAAAGCATGTACCTTGCTTTGACTTTTACTAGTTTTAGCACCAAAACAATGCTGCTCTTAACCCTCAAAACAAGGCACAGAATGCACCAGATTGCACAGATTTTAACCGTTTTTCAAAAAATTTCCGGGGGGGAAAAAGCATGTACCTTGCTTTGACTTTTACTAGTTTTAGCACCGAAACAATGCTGCTCTTAACCCTCAAAACAAGGCCCAGAATGCACCAGATTGCACAGATTTTAACCGTTTTTCACAAATTTTCCGGGGGAGCATGCCCCCGGACCCCCCTAGTTCGCGCGCCTGCAAACTTGTGGCTTCGCCACTTCGCTGATTTGCCCCCCCAAAAAAGGAGGAACCCCCCCCCCCCCCTTACAACTCATTTGGTCCGGCCCTGCTATTTGTAATTATATTTGTAAGTATATTGAGGTCTCTCGTTTGACGTCACCATTCATGCGTACCCGCCCTTGGCTTTCAAATCAGCGGCGCATGACTTGCAGATATGCCGTCAGTACACACTGTCTAGGCTTTTTTGTAAGCGCACTCAAGAATCGCCGCTGAAGTATGAAAACGACAACCCTCAAAAGTGCTTGGGATTCGCAGCTGCTGTTGCGGGGAAACGGTTCGAGTCAATCGAACGATTTATCAGAAGTCTAAAATAGTTATATTTTACTTGGGTGGTTTTAGAAGTACAGGGTGACCCAAAAAAAAGAGTACCCAAACAAAATTGAATAACTTTGTCAATTTTAACTTTTTGTTCTTTCTTTTTGAGGTGAGTCAAGCTAATCCACTGCATGGTTGGATGAAATAAAAGTTGTTCTCACAATGAAATATACTAATGATCAACGGACGTTTTGCATAGAGACCTATTTTCGCACAAAATCATACAGAGATGTGCAAGTACAGTTCCAGAGACACTTCGGTCAGCGCGATTTCTATCTTTGGGGGTTCCTGAAAGACAACATCTACAGGAACAACCCACAGACAATCACAGAACTCAAGAGAGCCATCACAATTCAACCATTCGCGGAATCTCGCAACAGGAGTGTGTGCGGGTGATTGATAACTTTGCGCGGCGAGTTCAAGTTTGCCTGCAGCGGCGTTTGGAGCATGTTCTGTAGAATGAGCATAACTTTCCTGAAAGACAAGCTAGAACGCTAAAATTTTCTGTGCAAATCATGCAGAGGCTACTTGTGTGTGTAAATAAATTTTATGCATGAAGATTGCTTTATTTTTGTTCAATTTATGACGTTTTGTTTGGGTACTCTTTTTTTTTGGGGTCACCCTGTAATGTAGTACGGAGAATCTTCAACTTCAAAAGTAAAACACACACTTCGCATTATTATTGTTTAAAGTCAAATGCACACTCATTTTCGAAGGCTTTTCGATCAAATAGCTGACCCAAAACACAAAAATCCTCTGATACATCTTATCAGGAATGCTGGCCTATGATTGACCTCGTTTTCACCATAACAATTCATTATACTTGCTTGGACATGATATTCTCTTCTTCCTGTTGCTTGGACAAATATAAACTACGCAAACCGTACTGTAATCAGGCTTTTGAAGAATTACGGTATGCTGTTTTTGTACAGTGGGTTGTTCCAAAGGCTTTTACCTGTCCGACGCCGGTCTGTGCCAGCAATGTGAGGTGGGCAGTTTCTCTGAGGTGGACAACGCCACGTCATGCACCCGCTGCCCTGCTGGATGGTCCACTCCTACCGCGGGCAGTGCTTCCAGCCAGCACTGTGAAGGTAACATCTCTAACGGCACATGACTCCTTCTTGTGAAAACAGGTCTTCTCGCAATATCAGGTCTGACCGGGATTTCAAATGGGATAAGACCATCCCACTTGGCCACATGTCAGACATTAACATCCTGATGGTTTACAGGGGCGGATCACATCATTTTAAAGGGGGGTGTTTCCAAATTTCTTTTAGGGACAATTCGACGACGAGAAACGTTTAGTTGAGGGCGCGAAGCGTTCGAACCTCCTTGGGGGTGCGGGGGCATGCCAGCTCGGTTCGGGGGCATGCCCCCCCCCCCTCCGGAAAATGTTTGATAAAAATCATGGAAAATGGAGCAATCTCGTGTAATCTGAGCCATCAGTTTTTCTTTATTTTCAAATGTTTGTATTAATTTTTTTATTATTTTTTCTAGGCAAGGGGGGGGGGGGGGGGTAGGGATTCCGGAAACCCCCAGAAACCCCCCCTGGATCCGCCCCTGGTTTACTATCCACACTGGAATTATTTTTATGAATGGAATATCGTCAGTCGCCCACCTCTGTCACAGATATACATCAGCACACCAAGACGTACAGACATCGGACAGAGTTGCTTAACTCAAAGGCTTTATTTTCGTAAAGTAAAGTTCAGAAAGAAGGAAAACACAACACCAATACGCATTTATGATTTAAATATTCATTTCTTTCTTTTCTTTTCAGAGGGGTGTAGGGGAGGCAACTTCTCTCCGCGGGGTTTTGCCCCGTGCCAACCATGTCCGCCAGGACAGTTTCAGTCACGTGACGGGGCCACGACCTGTGACCTTTGCCCTCCAAGCACTTGGACCAACGGCAGAGCATCAGACCTTAAACAGTGTCTCCGTAAGTTTATCTAATGTCAGTCTCTAACTAAAATACAACCCCCATTTCCCTCCCTACCACCCCTGTTTAAAGGTGTTATATTTAAGGAGACATTTTGTGAATTTTGTTCTGACGGATTGGACTTTGAAAAAATCAAAAGACATTTTATGTGCTGTCATTTAGATACTCCTGCAATTTTTTGCACGAAAATGCTATTATAGCTATGCCAATACTGAAACAATCTTTATAAGTGGTAATATATTTCAGCGGCCGATGCTCATCTTCCCCCAAACAAGGGTCTGTCGGTATCTGCAGATGCACCGCTTGCGTCGCTTCACTTTGCTTGCTTCCTCCACCTGGACAACATGACTATGCTGACTGTAAACCTCACCTTCAACAAAAGCGGTGTGAATCGTCTTGTGGTGTACGTCAGAACGAATGATGACTTGATACCAGCAGGCGAAGAAAGGTAGTGAAGCTGCATACTTAATGTTGACACTCACTTTATCTCTCTCTCTCTCTCTCTCTCTCTCTCTCTCTCTCTCTCTCTCTCTCTCTCTCTCTCTCTCTCTCTCTCTCTCTCTCTCTCTCTCTCTCTCTCTCTCTCTCTCTCTCTCTCTCTCTCTCTCTCTCTCTCTCTCTCTCTCTCTCTCTCTCTCTCTCTCTCTCTCTCTCTCTCTCTCTCTCTCCCCTGTCCCTGAATGTAAATCTAAGATTTTAAGTGCAATCTTTATTTACATGTCAAACGGAAATCTATGATTTCGGGTTGGCAAGCTCTTCAGCTTCGGTCCGAGTTTAACTAAAGTTGTGGTTTGATCAAGTTCTAGTCAATAAGTCGACGAAAACGTCTGTTTTGTTCTGCCCCTTATGTACATTCTTTTGCTTTTATCATTATACCTAATCCTCTTTTGACTCTATCCTTTGCCGTATCTGTTCCCTCCTCTTGGTGTGAACATGTTTCAAGTTGTATCCGCCATCATGTTTATTTGTGCTTAGCTTAATTTTAAAGGCACAGTAAGCCTCCCGTAAACCATCACTGAGCTCCCCGAGCCTCTACATACAGTGCATGCTTACTTCCATTTGAACGCTCGCCGAACGGGAACATCCTGGCTACTTTCTGTCGAGAGTGAGACATTTTGAAAGAATTTATTTTCGTGGACTATCCGAACGGACTATCAGGCGCCTCGTTTTGATGCTATACCTAACTTTTAAAATCTAAATAATAAATTGACGGCTTGTTACACAAACATTCTTAAATCATAAAAGAATCCTTTTTTTTCGTCAAGACAAGATCAGTACAATTCGAAGTTTTGAAAGTTTGAAGGGAAAAAAAGCCCGGAAACGTGTCACGCAAAACGTCTTTCTCGTAGCAGACGACGGTTCTGCATAGCGCCAGTTCCTCTGAACGTCCAACCGCCACCGCTCTAGCCGTGTGGCTTGCAGCCGTTTGTTGCGTTTTAGATTCAGAGGTACACAATAACGTGCTATTGCAGATAAGCTTACAGCGAGTCGCATTGAAATCACAAACTGACGACTAGATTTGTGAAAACAAGTCGCGTAAGGCGAAAATACAACATTTAGTCAAGCTCAGTCGAACTCACAGAATGAAACTGAACGCACTGCATTTTTTCCGCAAGACCGTACACTCGTAGCATCGTCTGTCCACCGCTCGTGGCAAAGGCAGTGAAATTAACAATCCAGAAAAGCGCGGTAGCGGTTGCGCTGAGGAGGATAGCACGCTTTTCTATATCTCTATTCTTTTTAACTCTCTGAACGTGTTTTTAATCCAAACATATCATATCTATATGTTTTTGGAATCAGGAACGGACAAGGAATACGATGAAATTGTTTTTAAATCGATTTCGGAAAATTTATTTTAATCATAATTTTTATATTTTTAATTTTCAGAGCTTGTTTTTAATCCAAATATAACATATTGATATGTTTTTGGAATCAGAAAATGATGAAGAATACGATAAACGTAATTTTGGATCGTTTTATAAAAAAATAATTTTAATTACAATTTTCAGATTTTTAATGACCAAAGTCATTAATTAATTTTTAAGCCTCCAAGCTGAAATGCAATCTCAAAGTCCGGCCTTCGTCGAAGATTGCTTGGCCAAAATTTCAATCAATTTTATTGAAAAATGAGAGTGTGACAGTGCCGCCTCAACTTTTACAAAATGCCGGATATGACGTCATCAAAGACATTTATCAAAAAAATTAAAAAAACGTCTGGGGATATCATACCCAGGAACTCTCATGAAAAATTTCATAATGATCGGTCCAGTAGTTTACTCTGAATCGCTCTACACTCACACACACACACACACACACACACACAGACACACACACACACACATACACACATACACCACGACCCTCGTTTGGATTCCCCCTCTATGTTAAACTAAATGTAAAAAAAACTTGACTAAATGTAAAAAGGAAACTGGATCACACGGGTTCACGATGGCTCAGGGGTAAGATAAACCACGCAAAAATAAATTCTTTGAAAATTGCTCGCTCTTTACGGAGTGCACCTAGGATGTTCTCAAGCGGTGAGTGTTCAAATGAAAGGGTGTTTGTACTGTGTGTAAAATCCTGACAGTGTCTGTGATGGTTTACAGGAGGCTGACTGTGCCTCCAAAGGATCCGCTAAAAAAGCATATGCTTGAGTGCAGATCGCACTCATATGTCACAATATTGCAGTTGGATTAAGTACTAGCTTTAAACCAGCAACCGTGTAACAAGAAAGAGGAATGTTTTGTTCATAGTGCAAACACTGCCGCTGTCACTGCTAAGCCCGGAGTCTGGTCCAAGCTCGAAGTAACAGTCAACCCGAGCACTGGTCACAGGAGTGACAGCTACAACAATGCCATTGTGTACAGTACACCATCACCACAGACCACCCTTCTGTCGACTGAAGTTACAATCACTACCCTGAAGGGAAGAGGTGGGTTTAGTTTACTTTTTCATTCGTGGCATTTTACGACAGTCACTAGCGGGGGTGGGGGTCTGAAATCCGAGGACATACTAGGGAAACTAGAGCATATTTTAAGGGACGTTGATAAAAACTGTTTTCAAAGTAAACTTAACAGCAGTTATTATTAAGCCTTTGACACAAAACTTAAAGATGTGTAATGAAGCGAGAGGATCATAATTATGATATGAAGAATGGCTACTGATAGAAATAACAGCTTTTACTCGCGCAGAATATCTGCAAATTGATCCTTTCTCTTTCCTCATAACTACTAAAATATAAACGGCCAGTTCGCTTTTTGGCTGGTTGGCTGGATTACCGGTTGGCCGGCTGGCTGGCTGGCTAACAAGCTGGACGGATGAGCGGATGGTGATTTTGTATTTGTTTTTGTTTGTGTCACTCCAGCCATTGTGAGCGGCCTGTATGCGACTGAATCCCCCAATGTAGTGGAAGGCAACACTTCTGACTGCAACGGAGACATAACACACAATGTTCTTTCGTGGACCGTGTCCCCTCGGCTTGTGCAGTCACCCAGTGTTTGTGACGGTAAGTTTAAAGGCCAAACAAAAATATATGTTGGTTTAGGGTAACGTGATCAAATAAGATAGGGTCGGTAGGTCGGCTTTTAAAAAAAAATTAAAAACATTAGTTTGTCGATTTTGAAGGAGGTTACTTCCCTTAGTCTCGGTATGGTTCGCAAAATGTGCCAACAGTTTGAGGTTTTTTTTGAGAAATGAAAAAAAGTTTTAGGGTCGGCGGGAAAAAATAAGGTCGGTCTGTTTACCCTAAACCAACATAATGTCTGTTTGTCTGTCTGTCTGTAAAAAATTCCATTTCAAACGGCAGAAATTAATATGTAAGCGCCTAGGGCTATATCTAGATTAGGCGCATACAAATGATCACAATAATAATAATAATAATAATTATATTTTTGTTTGGCCTAAAGGCACAGTCCTTCCTGTGAAAACAGTTTTGCTCACGGTCTCAGATCTGTCTATACTTGTACGTGGGAAAAGGCCGTCCCTACACTTTGACATCATCATCATCATCATCATCATCCTCATCATCATCATCATCATCATCATCATCATTATCATCTGGGACAGTCGTCGGGGGGACATGAGGGGTGAGGAGGCAGAGACCCTTCTCCGTGCATTTCTGTCGGGGGCTGTCACCAAGTAGGTCGGGGAAGCTCAGCTGGGTCCAATCATTAATGTTGTCTGACCAACTCTTGCGTTGTCTTCCTCGTCTGCGTCCTCCCTCGACAGTGCCCTGCGGTATTGTTTTGGAGAGGTTGTCGTACCTTGTGACATGGCCGAACTACACCAGATTCCGACGCTTGACGGTTGCCAGCAGGGGTTCTTGTGGGCCCGCGATGATCTTGACCCGGTTTCGAACGTAGTCGTTGGTCTTGTGCTCTGTGTAGTGTATTCGGAGCAGTTTCCTCTGGCTCAGCAAAAATCTACAGCCTTATTGCTTCGTTTGTAGAGTGGGACTTTTTATGAATTCATTTCCTAACTGACACTAGCGGCAATCTTTGAAATGATTTCAACACGGTATTCTCACTCTGCACAGACATCAATAAGGATGGTAATTGTTGGCATGTCTAAGTGGAAGGATAGTTTCATTCCATGTATAACCCTGGAGAGAACCGGCACGGTTGGCCTAGTGGTAAGGCGTCCGCCCCGTGATTGGGAGGTCGTGGGTTCGAACCCCGGCCGGGTCATACCTAAGACTTTAAAATTGGCAATCTAGTGGCTGCTCCGCCTGGCGTCTGGCATTATGGGGTTAGTGCTAGGACTGGTTGGTCCGGTGTCAGAATAATGTGACTGGGTGAGACATGAAGCCTGTGCTGCGACTTCTGTCTTGTGTGTGGCGCACGTTATATGTCAAAGCAGCACCGCCCTGATATGGCCCTTCGTGGTCGGCTGGGCGTTAAACAAACAAACAAACAAACAAACAAACAAACAAACCCTGGAGAGATCTGGGATGATGAGTTGAACTGTTTCAGTGAGTAAAACCCTCTTTTTTTTGTTGGTTTGTTGTCTTTTGTCATTAAAATGTTAATTTTCATAATAGTTGGACGCTTTCTTGAAAAGTAACAAGCATCCATCTGCTCACTATATGAATGTGCGTGCTCTCCACATGTTAAAATGCTACCATTCACATCTCTGTTATGTGTACAAAAAATATAATATACAAAAATAATATACATATATTCATTACACAATTAGTGTAATTACTATAATGTTTTAATACGGACACAATGACGGCCATACAAAATGACAAGGCGACAATCAACATAGCATCAGACAAATGGACAAACATAACACATCATTTATTTTTTTACAGCGGTGAATGAGTGTGCATCCTCCCCTTGCTCCAGTCACGGGGTGTGTGTTGACCAGCGGGGTGGCTACCTGTGTCAGTGTCGGGACGGGTGGACTGGGGATACCTGTCAACTGCCACCCGGTGCCTGCTACCTGCACCAGTGTCAGAACGCTGCCACCTGTGTACCCGGAGACAACACATACACCTGCGTGTGCACGGAGGAGTTTTCTGGAGAACACTGTGAACTGCTGAAAGTTCATGGCCGATTCGGAGAATGGCAGCCATGGTCGAACTGCAGCGCCCCGTGTAAAGGACGCCAACAACGCCAACGACTCTGCAACAATCCGCCTCCGCATAACGACGGCAGGAACTGTCGTGGAGAGTTTACCCAAACACGGCCTTGTGGGCAGCCCCAGTGCGCAGGTACGAGCTTTGACCCCTATGCTGGCCCATCCGAAATAAGATTAGATAGTTAGTGGGCAGATTGATGAAGTGTCCATATATCTGCATTTTGAGGGGATGTTTTGTCACTACTTTGTTGTGTGTGTGTGGGGGGGGGTGTTACATTTTTTTCTGAGGTTTGTCTGTTCCGCAGACTTTTGTTATTTTATTTTTTTAGTAAAGTTCATACATTTGTGTTTCGTAATAAATACAAAAAATGACAGCAATTTTATGAGACCACTGCGGTCAATTTTAAAGGACTGAACTTTACTGAACTGAACTTACACGGCAATGAATTCACCGTATAATTATACTAAATAATTCATGTCCAGTAAACGGTCAGTGGAGCGGATGGAGCCAGTGGTCAGAATGCAGCGCGGAGTGTGGAGGGGGTAACAGGACACGGACACGAGAGTGCAACAATCCTCCTCCTCACCTTGGAGGTGACCAGTGTGATGGGTCATCCCTGGAGGTGGACACTTGCAGCACGGACAGCTGCCCTGGTGAGTATTCTACAGCCCGAATGACTTGAAATGCACAGTCCTTTCCGTAAATTCAGTTCTGCTTACGGTCTCAGATCTGTCATAGACCAAATAGCCTGGACCGCCAACTCGTCACGTGACCCTTCGAGGTTACGACGCTCGACTTTCACAGGGGCGCTTAGCGTCCGGTTTGAAAGACAGTGAAAAGAAAGCACGCTCCAGTTATTTGTGACAATGGGAGGTGACAATGAACTGGATTTTCCAAAACTCCAAACTAAACTGAACAAAACTCATCGAAAAACATGTTCCATATGCACTTTAGCTGAGTTTATTTTAGCATTTTCAGAACTTACCTCGGCAACTTCGTCCATGTTTACAATCGACACCGGATATGATATCCCCCTGATTTCTGAAAGGCCAAGAAGAGCGGGGTAGTAGTTGCGCTGAGAAGGATAGCACGCTTTTCTGTACCTCTCTTCGTTCCTAAATGCGAGGGGCCGCTACCTCGTAATAGAGAGAAAGAGCGGAGAGAGAGCTAGTTGGCGGTCCATGATAAATGGTCTATGGATCTGTGTAGGCTGTAGTGTTGGACAAGGCCATCTTCTCTACTTGGAAATAATGTACTCGAAATCAACATCCTGACTGCATCTGCTCAAGTAAGGATTTATCTCCATACTCAGAAATTCGCGGACGAAAGAGTAAGACCGGACTTCATCGGATTCAAGAACATGACAAGAATAGGCTCCTCACAAACATAACCAACCCTTTTCACAAGTGTATTCAACGACCACCCTTAACCCCCACTCCCCCCCCTCCCACACACCCCTCCGCGGGTACAATAAAGAAGCACTCTGCTGTCACCCAATTCTAACAAACAGTACGAAGAAGTTAATTTTTGTTTTGCTTACGTGCACGTTGTTGTTGTGTTTGCCAGTTCCGGGTGGTTGGAGCGACTGGTCGGACTGGGCGCCATGTTCTGTCACGTGTGGAAATGGATCCCGCTCACGTGGTCGGTCATGTGACAGTCCTGTCCCTGTTCACGGCGGAAATATGTGTTCCGGGGATGCGAAGGAAACAGCTGCTTGCAACCCAGAAGCGTGTCCAGGTACGGCTGATTGAAAGGTTATGGAATTCGTTAGTGTTTGAATATTTAGATACACTTTAAAACATATTGATCTAGGTCTGGAGTAGTGCTAGACAAAAAGGGGGATTTCTTTCTTCTTGAACTTCCATATGCGTTGCCGGTAAGCGCTTTAGCCGGGTTATAAAATACATCTGGTTGGAAGGAACTCATCGAGATAATATTTTGAACATATTTGTTTGTAATTCTGCTTTTCGTTCGTCATAGCAGAAGAACATAATATAAGAGTAGAAACGACTGTCGACTAAGTCGGAAATCTCTTTTCTTCAGTTTGCTCTGAAGTCATCCGCTCTGCTGGCACCTTCCTCACCTGTGAGGAGGAGAGCTCCCCCTACCTGAAGACCTGCAACTTGACCTGTGCTCCTGGTTACCTGTCGTCCGAAGAGTTCCCTTTGTACAGGTGTGGCGAGATGACCGGTCACCTGTGGAATGGACAGTCTGACCGCACGACCCCTTTCAGGCTCCCCTCGTGCTCAGGTAAGTGTAATTGAGAATAATGTTATGTGGTTCTTTAGCTCGGATACACAAAGAAAAGGTGATGACAGCTCATCAAGTTAAAGGTGTAAGAAACTGTTTCGGCGGAAACACCAACAGTTTGCTCTGGTGGACTGACCTTTTTGTTTCCTGTAGTTTAAAACATCAACTGGGTCGATGACATGAATCTTCGAATGTGCAATCCTCGGTTATATGATGGACAACATCTTATTGTCTTTACGAGATAAGTCAAAAGTGTATGACTACCAGGGGGAAATGCAAATATAACTTGTATATACAACAACAAAAGTTTTACCCTTCAAAAAATTCTCTTAACAGCTTCCCATGCCCTACTTGTATTTGACTAATCGTTTTGCTCTCTGGTTTGTCATTCAGTGTTGGAGTTAGCCCCGGCTGCAGTCATGACGCAATACGTCCCGATGAAAAGCGGATGTGACGTAGACACGGAAGCGGTGTCTGAGCTTATAACAGAGAATCTTACGATATTGCCCTGTCTTGACAATGGTTGCGACATCATCGTTGAGACTCAGTGTCAAGGGCAAGGGCAAGGTCGTAAGAAGAGAAATACTGAACACTTGGAGGTGACCGTACGGATGAAAATGGACTTTGAGGACAGAATTACCTCACGAGGTTTGTTTTTGCGCTTGCATGTTTTATCTTTCTACTGGTCTTTTTTTTCTTCTCTTTGTGTCTGGTTTTTTTTGTCTGTCATTTTGTCTCTATTCTGAGTTTCTCTGCCTGTCTGTCACACCTCTCTCTCCCCCACCTCTCTCTCTCCCTCTCTCTCTCCCTCTCTCTCTCCCAGATTTCTCCACTCAAACTAAATCTTACTATTGGTGCGCAATCAATTGAACAAGTTCAACAGCATCGCGTTTTAGGGGTAATTATTGATTGTGAATTCAAGTGGCAGGCACAATTACAGCATATTTGCAAGAAAGTAGCCAAGAACGTTTTCCTCCTATCCAAGTTAAAGCAATTTACGGACAGAAGGACTCTGGAAATGTTCCACCATGCTCATGTAATGCCTCACATCAATTATGTTTCGACGCTCTGGGATGGCAGCAGTGATGTCCACTTGAAAAAGTTAGACTCTCTCTATCGTCGCTCGGCTAAACTCATCGTAAAGAATAATGCCCCAACAGATATGAAATTAAAAATGCTTAACTTTCTTCCACTGGAAAAGCATCTCAAGTTAAACAAAGCCATTTTCATGCATAAATTGTATTACGGTAAAGTGCCGATTTACATTACATCATTATTTAATAAAGCTACCGACAGATATGGGTCGGTCAACTTGATCCCACCGATTCCACGAATTGACCTTTATAAGACCAGTCTGGCTTTTTCGGGTACATCAGTTTGGAATTCACTTCCATCATCCTTTAAGCACTTAAAGTCATTAAAAAGTTTTTAAAAAAAGTGTCAAAAAACACTTAATGTCTGAGTAGTTTAACGCGTTTTGATTTACCACACTTAGTATTACGCCAAAGATATGCTGTGCATTGTATATTCTGAACATATTTTTGTTGTACTATTGCTACATGTTCGATTGCTACCAGCTTGTACTTTTAATTACTTGCATAGTATGCATTTGATTTTATGAATAACCACATATGTATGCTCTTCATGCCTCTTCTTCATCATCATCATCATCATCATCATCATCATCATCGTCATCTTTATCATCACGTGCTGAAGTTTTCTGACCTCCTTTTGTTGGTAAACTTTTTAACTTTTTAATTTTTAATTTTTCAATTTTATCATTGTGTGTCTGTGCGTCCCAAGGACAGATTGTAAGAAAAGGCGTAGCCTTAAATCTTAATCCTTGTTAAATAAAGTTCAATTCAATTCAATTCAATTCAATTCTCTCTCTCTCTCTCTGTCTCTGTCTGTCTGTCTGTCTGTCTCTCTCTCTCTCTCTTTTTCTCTCGCCCTCCCTCTCTCTCTCACTCGCTCTCTCTGTATGTCTCTAATTCTCTCTCTGCCTGTTTCTGGTCGTATGTGTGTGTGTGTGTGTGTGTGTGTGTGTGTGTGTGTGTGTGTGCGCGCGTGTGTGTGTGCCCTCTCTCTCTCTCTCTCTCTCTCTCTCTCTCTCTCTCTCTCTCTCTCTCTCTCTCTCTCTCACGCTCGCTAGCTCTCTAGCTTTTATAGTCACCAATGACATCAGTTTGACCCGTCACCAACGCCAAAACAAATCTTCTGCAGCAATGATTTCAAACATGTTGTTTTCTGTCTTTGTTCCAGATGCTAACGAGATTCTGAAGCAATATGTTCACATCCTTAAGTTAGGGGCAGACTCGGCGAAATTGCTTCTTGAGAACAGTACTGAAACGTTTTTTACTGTGAACCTGTCGGACAAAATTATCCAACCGGACATTGAGCAGGCGACCTACAATGTGGCATTCCTGTGTTCCGTTGGTCGAACGGCCATCTTTGAACTGTGTGGTGAGGTGTTTTAAATGTTGTTGAGTTTTAACAGAGTTAGTGTTTCAGAGCTTGTTTGTGTATGGTTTGGTGTGCTATAGCGTGCTATATGTGACCCTCCACCACGAAATGAGTCGCATGTCACCTCGCGCGGTTCTGCGCTAGGCTTAATGTAAGTCCGGTGAGTGTCTGGTAACAGTGTGAGGGTCACCTCAGTCACAGGCTTATAACTCAAACAGTTTTCGCTCTTTTCTAAAACGGGTTTCACCACTGGATAGAGCATAAAAAACTCTTTAGGAATATGTAAAAATATGAAAATCATGCAAAGGTGACATGCGACTCATTCCGTGGTGGAGGCTCACATATTGTTTGTGTGCATGTGTGTTTGTGTGGTGTGTGTGTGTGTGGGTGTGTGTGTATGCTAGTGTTAGAGTGTGTATGTGGGTGTGGGTGTGTGTGTGTGTGTGTGTGTGTGTGTAAAAGAGTTAGACGAAGTGGGCTTGGGAGAAAATGCGCGTGCATGAGAAATAACAAGTAAGGAAAACTTCAACGAGAAGTAAATTGGGCATTGAAATACAGAGAGAGAGAGAGGGGGGGTGGGGGGAGAGTGAGAGATAGATAGACAGACAGACAGTCAGACAGACAAAAATATAAACAAATAGAGACAGACAGACAGGTTTATGAATACAAGAGAGACAGGGACAGAGAGAGAGAGAGGGTGATAGAGAGAGAGACAGACAGATAGACAGACAGACAGACAGACAGACAGACAAAAAGATAGATGGAGACAGACAGAGTAAATGAGTACAAGAGAGACAGGGACAGAGCGAGAGATAGAGACAGACAGGAAGACAGATAAACAGGCAGACAGACAGGCAGGCAGACAGACAGACAGACAGAATAGACAGACAGACAGACAGACAGAGCCAAGGAGAGATGCTGAAGGTAGAATGCTTTCACTTCAGACACAAACATGTTAATGAGTTGTGTTTTAATGATTGGTGATCTGCCAGCCAACTTAGTTTGCTGTTGGCTGTCTGTTGTGTACTGTCTATAACTATCCATGGATGAGACAATAAGTAATGCTACCTTGTCTGGCAGTGCCGTGCGCAGCGGGCAGTATGGAGGAGGGCGGTCAGTGTGTGCTGTGTCCAGTCGGTCAGTACCAGGATCAGCCAGGGTCCGTCAGCTGCAAGCCCTGTCCGGAGGGGTTAGCCTGGGACCTGCCTGGAGCCAGTGGTGTTGACCAGTGTGTCTGTGAGTGTCGTTCGTTTTAGCTATGTTAACCATACTTTTATTAAAAATTAGTTTCCACGGGGAAAGCTTTTAACTTTTCAGCCTGGGGAGATGTGTTCGAAAAATTATCTTGGACTGAGGAGGTCAATAACCTCTAGAATCTGTTTGTAGCGTTTGGAAGGTATGTCCGAGCGCGCGTGTATGTGTGTATTGATGTGTGTATTGATGTGTGTGTGTGTGTGTGTGTGTGTGTGTGTGTGTGTGTGTGTGTGTGTGTGTGTGTGTGTGTGTGTGTGTGTCTCTGTCTATCTCTCTCGGTCTACCTATCTCACTCTCTCTGTTTTTCTGTCTCTGTACCTCTCTCAGTATCTGTCACCCTCTCTCTCTATCTCTATGTCGGTCTGTCTGTCTGTGTGTGTGTGTGTGTCCCTCTCTTTTTTGTCATTGTCAAAAAAATTCTCTCTCTCTCTCTCTCTCTCTCTCTCTCTCTCTCTCTCTCTCTCTCTCTCTCTCTCTCTCTCTCTCTCTCTCTCTCTCTCTCTCTCTCTCTCTCTGGTGCTCTCTCTCTCTCTCTCTCTCTCTCTGGTGCTCTCTCTCTCTCTCTCTCTCTGGTGCTCTCTCTCTCTCTCTGGTGCTCTCTCTCTCTCTCTCTCTCTCTCTCTCTCTCTCTCTCTCTCTCTCTCTCTCTCTCTCTCTCTCTCTGTCTGCTTCAAGGTCGATATCTGTCTCTTGGTCGGTCGGTATGTACATTAATTGCTCTTATAAATGTGTGCTGTGTTTGCGTCTGTGTCTATGCGCGTTCGTATTCTCATGTACGCACTCTTGACGCTCAAACTGCTTATTGTTTCAGATCCGTTAGCAGAAGACACCGGGTCTTCTCCATCTGGACGTGCATCCGACGTCACTAACGACAACACTACGGCTATCGCGTGCGGCGTAGTCATTCCTTTAGTGGTTTTCATCCTGACGATGTTCATCATATTTTGCCGCTCAAAGCGCTGCAGGTCTTATGCTGTCAAGTAAGTATCACGGTCTTTACATGTAGTCAAGTTTTGATTTTCCATTGGATACGTTCCTAACTGTACAAACAACCCTGCAAATTGCTGTAATTAGTCAGCCTTGCACAAGGTATAATGAACACTTGGGCACATTCAAGAACTCTGATGCTGCTTTCTGTGCAAAATAAGAATTTGTTTTACATGTATTTATCGGTTGTTGTTGTTGTTGTTGTTGTTGTTGTTGTTGTTGTTGTTGTTGTTGTTGTTGTTGTTGTTGTTGTTGTTGTTGTTGTTGTTGTTGTTGTTGTCACTGGTGTTGTATTCGTTGTTGCTGTTGTTGTTGTCGTTGCCGTTGTTGTTGTTTTGGTTTTTGTTGTTGTTGTTTTGTTTTATTTGGTTTTGCTTGTTTCTTGATTTGCTGTATTTCCTATCGAAACAGTACTCAAAAGTGATAGTAAGAAAACATTCAGATTTCGAAACAAAAGGAAACGTCTGTCATTCTCTGTCGCTCTTATTTTACTGTTTCCTTTGTTTTCTTTTTTCAGCACAGTGCAAAACGACAGGCTTAAACCCTACAGACCTATTGACCAGGTGGAAGCTAAGAACTCCACAAGTGTGTAAGAAATATCTAATATCTACAGAAAGACGGTTCGGTGGCGAAAAACACAAACACTCAATACGAAATGGCATTAGAACAAGCCAGGGAACAAATAATCGAACAAGCAAACTAAAAAAAAGCAAAATGAAATCAGCAAAGTATGCATGACATGAACGCTGGTGATGTAAATGGGTTTCACCCCTTTCTTACTGCAAGCACGTACAATACGACGACTTAGTTCCTAAAGGAACACCCACTCGAAATAAAGGGTTCTTTGTCGCTCTCTGGCAGAGTGTACTTGGACTTTATGTGTTTTTTGTCTCACAATTTGTGTAAGAAGTTTCATGATCTTGAAAACATAACTCACACGATGTGTACAACTTCTGTCGTAAACACTGTTATGTGTATTGTTTAAAGTTTACATTGCAAAAAGGCGATCTGGTCTTGATAATTTTGTTGACTGTTATGTTATTTTGTTGACCGCAATCGTTTACAAAGTATGCGATGGAAAATCACCGCTGTGCAGTTTCTGTGCAAAGTATGTGTCAGCCCCATGTTTATTACTGCACTTTCTCACTCTAAGGAATCGTATGTGCATGTCGAAGACAATTTTCAATTGTAATATATTTATTTTAATTGAAAATAAAGTGTTGTTGTTTTTATTGTTATTTTGACTGTATTATTGAAAGGCAAGGCACAATAAAGTTTATGTTAATATGAGGTTGTTCCACATTGATTTTGTGGCAGGATAAGTGCTTTTTTTCTTCTCTTTGTGTGTGTGATAAGTGCTTGTTAATACCACAACTTTCTCTTTGTTATGTGTTTTCGTTTGCATTGAATATCTGAGTGATCTTTCAGTTAAAATGTACGTTTCCGCTCTAAAATTAAATGGCAGGTTTAAATGTGTCGAAGAACGCTTTACATTTCAATTTATGAATTATCAATTGAATTGTTCGTTTGTTCATTTTTTTTAGTGTAACATTCCGGTACGGTACATAAATCAGTGCCACTGTAGTAAAGCATAAACAAAAATGTTAGGAAGTATGACCACATTTGCCTTTTATATAAACATCTGATTTCTGTGATATCAAAAATGGACGTTATTTCAAATAACTACATTATCAACATTTTGAACATCGAACGCAGAAGAACAAGAAGAAGATCAACATTTTGAAAAAAAGGTTGCTGTAACAGCATTTAAATTTGTTTTCTTAGTGCTAATTTTATGCAAGTGTGTCAGCATTGTGTATCACTGTGCTGTGTGTTTTCTGAACTTTTCTGTATCTTAATAGTTTCTCTCTCCATATTTCAAGAAAACTAGGTAAAGGAATTGTTGAATATGATTAGTTTGGTTTGATTTGTGTGTGCTGTCATAACAGAACCTGCATGTACATAAACAAATACTAACAAGTGCGGGAGAATAATGAAAACAGAAGGATATCCATCATTGTCATCATTTTCACGAGTTTTCATTCACAAACACCTGGGAAATAAATCTCATGTTCCCCAGGCAACAAATCCCGGTTACCATAGTTGCAGGAAGCAGGTTATACATGGATAATCAAAAGCAAACCCAATAGAAACGCTCGGGGATTCTTCGGCTCTTTTCATTGGCGTTTCCCCAGACCTAGACAGACGACACTGCTTTGCAATGTTCCAAAAACGAACTGGCAAACTGGCAAAAGTAAACGAAAAACAAAACTATTTCATGAAAGGTCATAAATTCATCACAAACAAATGAAACCAAGCGATATGTATTGTCTTCTTACAAAAAATCGCGATTCTTTCCTTCGCTGTACGACGCAAATCTTCTGTGACCTTTGACCCAACGTGCCTTGCTGCACATATGCAAATCTTCTGTGACCTTTGACCCAACGTAGCTTCCACATTCGATAACTAAGCTTAATATTTACAACTGAAAACCGAGGCGGGGTGGAATACTGAGAGGAACCTAAGGAACTGTGCATCCTCAAACCTGACATACTTATCCCAACATGTTATGAACTCAAAACACAGAAAGTTGCTTTCACACGCCAGCTTTGATTGCAACAACGTGCTGGAGCCCCAACACATGTATTATCAAAACGGAACTCGGGTTTCAAAGCATGGCTCCCTGTGTTGATTTGGCACTTATTTTCTCACTACCAAAATGATGACAAAAACAATGTTTGGTGGTCTGTTGTCAGACGGGGGCATATCGACTTTTGTTTCATATTTATTGACCAAGGCCTAAGGCCTTGGTCAATAAATATGAAACAAAAGACGATATCCTCCCCCTCGGACCGACAAAAAAAGCTGGTCTGTCAACAACCCATCAAACATCTTATAATATACATGATGAAATTACGCTTTAGACGATTGTTCTAGACTATCTGAGTGTCTGCCGAATATGTGTTCTTTAGAGTGTTGGTATAAACAAAAAATGTATGAAGAATTTCTTCGCATGAGTGTTAACGTGGAAGTGATTATTTAACACAGATGGTGGAGAAGCAGAACAAAAACAATTAACATAATTTAACTGTCATCTGTCGTCTGGGAAATACAAATGTTGCTACATTGTAAGATCATGCTTTAGTTTTTACTGTCGGCTCAGAAGGCGTGCGTGTGTGTGTGTGTGTATGTGTGTGTGTGTGTGTGTGTGTGTCAGTGTGTGTGTGTGTGTGTGATCAATGTGTGTGGTTGTGCGTGTAAATGAAATAACGGGTCCATGCATTCATGTAAGGTGTGGATATTGATGTATCGTTCGTGAAATAGGCAATATAGAAAGGCAATACTTATGATTTGCCTGCGCACATGCATGCACAGAACATGTCATTTGTTTAATGTGTACACTGAATTTGATTGTGTGTACAAAGAATATTTTTAAGTGCATCTTTTGTTCGCAAAGCTCATAGCATTATAGTGAGACCACAATAATGGCAAAATATGACGTACATTTTCATTCTTGGAAAATATTTTTTTCTCTCATTCCTTTCAAACAGTAGTCAAGCTTTTACCGAGGTGAAGTTTTCTGCAAACAACAATTTGCGATTAGTAAACGTGGACGCCATTGCCACGGTAAAACCTCTTTCTTCTCTACAAATCCGCCTTGTTCATACTTGTAAATAATATCTGATTATTTCCTTGATTACATTAGTGTCACGATTTTGTATTTATAAAGACAAGGTCTTTTTTGTTTTGTTTGTTTATTTGTTATTGTCGTGTTTTTATTTTCATCTTGTCTGGTTATTTTTTTATACATTTGTTGTGATATGTGCACAGAGAAATTTAGTACATTAAGTTCACAAAATCAAAAAAATGGCGGGTCTAAACGATTCCATCCCGCCGCAATGCACAACCGTTTCAACATCAATACACCGGACAAACGAAAGCATCCCCCTGCAATTTGGGGACGTGTTTTCTATTAAATGAAATGACATTAGCTAAAGCAGACCTGAACTCGTTCCCAGTTTACCAACCTCAAACAAGAGAGAATGAGAGAGAGAGGGGGGGCGGTGGGGGGGGGGGGTGCGGTGCTTCTGTGACAGTGCTAACACGTTGACTAGCATAATGAAATCGAGCCAATTTGTCCCTGCAGTCAGGTGATGTTTTGTTCTTTTCTGGACGAGACGCTAACAACATCTGACGTACTTGTGAACGTACCTTTATATTAGATCAGAAATCGCTCTGTTTGTGATTTTGTCTGCTTCGAAATTGACTGTTGTTGTTTGCCGTGCCCGTCTTTTCAAGCAAAAGTTCTGATCCGTGGTACATCTTTTATAGTCTGTGGACTGACCTTGTTTTCTTTTTCACGAACCTGCCTGAAAATATCCATGAGAATTGATGAAATGCAACAGAATATAAATAAGTACAGTGCAGTTTGTAAACAGTGTATAGTTCTGCATCTCTCTCTCTGTAACACTGTTTCATACCATCAATATTCACAAGAAAGCCCGAGCAAAGGTGCAAAACAAGTTAATCTGCGTTTTCAGTATCTGCGGACGAACTGTGAGTCTTTTTCGGGAGCCTGAATATTCTCAGAAACATCGGTGAATCGCAACACAAGATAGACTGAATATATCTGTTGAGTGCAAAGGAACATCGGACCAGTTTCACAAAACAGCTTCATCGGTCTGGTGTTCGCAAGGTCTCTCAGCCAAGTTTTACAGTGTGTATGTGCCACGTCTAAGTATCACAATGAAGCCAATTTCCTTCTCTGTGGCCATGAAACCCATGCTCGTCGTGCTGTACCTATCAGGGTTGTACTCTCTGCCAGCCACACGCACCAGGAAATGTTGCTTCTTTTGGAAACACGCCTTGAACATTACACTGGCTCTGGCTTGCTTTGTATCCCTGCTCATGCCGCTTCTTGGAGAATTATACTCCTCCATAATTTCTGGAACGACACTAAACCTCTACACGGTCAGTTACTTGTCTGGAGAGGTCTTTCTGTTTGTCGGATTTCGATGCTGTTCCCAAAAATATATCCGGGCTTTCTTTGCCGAGTTCGAGTTCTATCAAAGACGACGTTGCAGGAACGAAATAAATTGCCGAATAACTTTGGTTGTGGCAACGTTTGCTGTCTTGTATTTGGTAGGAGTTGTTGGCGTGTGTTGTTTTAGCTACATGTACCTCGCAATGAAGACGGACGCGGAATGCTACGCACATTACACACAATTACCGTACATCGTTGGGGAGATAATGTGTCATCGGGTCTGGCATGCCATTGGACTGATTTACATTCAGCAGTGTTTCGGTGCGGCCTTTTTCCTTTATCTGAGTGTTTGGACACTGTTGAAAACCGAAGCCAATGATATTGTAAGAGACCTCCTCAAAATGGACACCCTAGCTGTGAAGGAAGCCCCGGAAGTGATTGACAACATCCGGTTACGTCATGCTGACCTTTGTCACCTGATCTCGAGAGCCAATCAGATCATGCGTCACATTTTGGCAGCCTTCTACGGATCAGGAGTGACATGTATATTGCTTCAAATTCACCGTATCGTTAACAGTAATACTGACATGAACAGTTGGATGATGATGGGGTGTGTGTTCTTCATCTTTGTACTCTTCCTGATCGTCTTAACGCTTACCGGAGCTGCGCTGAATTTGAAGGTAGGCCAAATAACTAGTGTCGGGGTACGTAAGTTTATATCTAGATATAACTAGATTTAACTTTGTGTTTTTATACGTGAGCTTTGTAGGCTTTGCCTCTTGCTGCTTTTCATTTGCTTGTGCATTTATTTATTCTTATCGATCTTGAATTTGATATTTTTGCTTTGTATTGTTTGTATGCTTGTTTGGTGTTGTTAATGTTGCTGTTGTTTTTGTGTAACTTCAATATTATTTTGCAAGAATAAATGCAACATGTGGAACAATCGACTTTCTTCAAGGTCCAAACAAACGCGGATCCACACATTTGTCATCAGATTCATGCACATCATACACACACACACACACACACACACACACACACACACACACACACACACTCACACACACGCACACACACACACACACACACACTCACACACACACTCTCACACACACACACATACACACACACACATACACACACTCACACACACACACACACACACACACACACACACACACACAGAGTCTGACAGACCCACACACACTTTGTGAGGGCACTTTTGACAGTTTGATCTGGGGAACAACGGGAGGTGACGTCGAATATTGTGGTACGAATGGAGAGCGTCAGGTGATCAGGATTGTCTTATGGCAGGGGTTGACCCAGGAGGGGGCTGAGCATCCTGGGGTTTCGGCAGACCCCCTCCCACTTAATTACCCGGAAAATGTACCTTTTTTTCTCAAAGAGAGACCAAAATTAGCCCTTTGAAATAATAAATTCCAACAGCGCCTGGGAGTGAAACGCCCCTAGGACTCCCCGCCTGGTGAGACCATGTAGCACTGCCTTCATTGGGAAAGCCCCTCCTTCCCCTTCGCTTGGTCCAGACCTGTACTATTGACATTCAGGCTGTAAGGCGAATGTGTAAGACAAGAGAGATAGACGGGAAGAGAGTGAGGAAGAATGAACAGGGGGGGGGAGAAGGAGAGAGAGAAGGAGAGAGAGAAGAAAAAGAGAGAGAGAGAAAGAGAGGATGTCGTGAAAATGAACTATTATGAGGGAATATGAGTTTAGATGATTATAATACATATTTTTGAAAATAGATGCATGATTTCCTAAAATCTCACAGTTATAAGGATCTAATTGAGGGAACGGGCTGGAATAGGTGGGGCCTACCGTTGTGTTGTCAGTTCGCTGCGCTGTATCCTAGGCACTGGTTTTTTGCTGTCGCCTGGTGGTCTTTGCCGGGGTGCTCTTTTCCACACGTGTCACACACGTGTTCGAACCTGCAGCGGGACCCGTAGAGGCATGTGCCTTTGTTTCTGTACTGCAGGCACACCTCCTTCCCACTGGGTCCCACAGGTCGTCGAATACCGCCGCTTCCCATCGTGGCCTTGCCGCTTTTGTTGCCTAGAACTTGTTGGGTACGATCACGGAGAATCACTGTGGACAGGTGGGGGTTGGGGGTCCCCCAAGCAAACCCGCTGGTAGCCTGGCGCTTCCTGTACTCGTCGTCGTACTGGAGCACCTACTGCCAGGAGAATCTTGCGCCGAGCTCGCCCACCATCTCCGTATAACCGAGGTAGGCTTCGTGGTCGAAGTCCGGTGCATTCATTAGTTTTGCCATTATTCTTGCATTTGCCACGATCCAGTGGCAGGGGGATACTTTGTCCAACTTTGGTTTGTTGGCCAGCTTGAGCGTGACACCTTCCCCGAGTGTCACCTCTTCCTCCACCGCCATAGAAGCCGGTACGAAGTCAACAATTCTTAAAAATGTCTCACCTGGTGAAGCGGTAGACTGTATGGCCATGTTGCCAAGAAGGCCCTGGAGCGGTGCCACCCGGCCTTGGTCGGCAGCACCCAACGGCCCTCCCCCGTACTTCTTTTGCAGGTTTGCCACTGCCGCTTTTTATTCCACTATGTGGCCTCTTTTTAACTTGAGGCTTTCCAGGTCCTTTTCTCCTGCATATTTCAAAGCACTGAGGGTTGTAAACTCCTCTTTTTCCAGAACCTCAACCACAGGTTGGGGCAGATTCTTTGCCCATGAAGTAAAATTGAACTCCATTTTGCAGAACTGAACAAATCGCTGAACTTGCTTGCTGGCCGCTGCGCTGCTACTAATGACTTCGGTCCTCGCTCTCTCTCGGACTCCCTTATCTGTTACCATTGTTTCATTCCAGATGCTCTCCTTCACTCATCACCTCCCCCCTGCCCTCCAACTCTCTTCCATTCCCCGCATTCGTTCCCACGGGACTCTGCTATCACTTCCTCCTGCATTACCTCTACCCCCCTCCCCCCTTTTTTTTTTGCTGCATATATGTCTCGTTTAAATAGAGTTTATGGTCGCTGACCGCTCCCTCTAAACTCACACATATTTTGCTATTGTGCGTGCACGCTGAATTTTGTTGTTTTATGTTGTTACTTTTTATGTTGTGTGTTGTTTGATGCTGTGATACATGTATACACAACGCATTAATTTCTCATTTGAGATAATACAGTTGTCAAGGTCTGTGTGTCTGGTCTGGATTGGTATAAGCCAAGGGCAGTGTCTTTGCCTGGTTGTGCATGCGATCAACCTTCTTTGATTGATGGACAAAGCTGCTCCACCAGATGCGATTCTCAGTCAGTCCACTCCCACTATCTGAGTCATGGGGTGTTTGTCCTGACGTCGAAACATCTGGGTTGTTCTGCAGCGCTGTGTACCATTTTGTGACATGCATGTTCATACCTTTAAATGATTATACCGTATACTAAATGGCAACTAGAATGTTTTCTCTTTACTTTTTCAGTAATACTCCACAGACATGCAGCAACAAACATGCTATATATTTTTTGTCTTTAAGAAAAGAAATGTGTATTCAAATCCACGTCCCATTTTCTTGATGTGGAGTTCCCATGTTTGACGTTTGACGTCTGTCGAACGTCACCCCCGAGTATACTAGCTTATTGTAAGTCTCCAAACGTCACGGGCCTTCTTTCGGGTGAGTTCCTTGTGTTAGGAGCCCGGAGAGTGGTCGAAATCTTCATCCAGGACCACGTGACGTGTGCCGAGTGTCCTCTCACCTCTCTTTGTGCGTCACTCTGCCTGAAGGATATGCAACATGCCTATTGCTTTACTTCTGGAAATAATCGACAAGTCAGGTTACCCCTCAGCAGCTTGCAACGATTTTCCAGTATGATTTTCTGTCCTTTGTTATCATCATCCACTAGCACACAGCCCAAGGCGCCAGAGAGACAGAGACAACGAAGTCCCAGTACCTCTCCCAGCAGAGACAGAGGTCGCTCTAGGACGACGAAGCCTAAACATATCTCTGGGCAGCGCACCCTGCACGGATTTAGTAAAAGAGACGGCAGCTCAGCGAAGCGACAACGATCACGCTCCGGATCTCCGCAACAAAACATGAGCCCGACAACGCAGAACACGAAACAAGCGAGGCTATCAGTGTCACGCACATCCGACAACACTAGCGATGCAAACAATGACACGTGCATCAGGCCTGAAAACGAACTCAGCAACTCACAGGATGCGGACAGTTCCCTATGCTGACCCGTAACCCGTGACCGCGCCCCCGTGTTTACGTGTGCTTTCACGTGCCTCGCGACTTGGCTATGTTAAAGGACAACGAGATGGTTTTTGCGACATTATGATAGACGTGTGTAATGAATGGCGTTTCAATATGTTCTCTTAATGTGAGAGGATTGCGCAACAAAAGAAAAAGAAGATCATTATTTGATTTATTTAAAAAAAGAAAGTATGATTTAATATGTTTGCAAGAATCGTACATTACTGACGATGTAAAAGACCAGTGGGAGAGAGAATGGGGTGGAAAAGTGTATCACTCATCACTTACATGTCAAAGAATGGGACAAATGATCCTAATGAAAAAGAGTTACAGTTGTGATGTGGAAATAATGTTTAAAACAGAAAGAATATTATGTGTGAAAATTATTTCGGATAACAATTGTTTTTACGTGGTGAACGTTTATTTTCCTAATAATTCTTTGGAAAAAAGTCAATTGTGGAAACAAGTAAATGAGTATTTAGAAAATTTAGATGGTGAGAAAATAATCTGTGGTGATTTTAATTGTGTTTTGAATAACGATTTAGATATTGTAAGTGGAGAAAAGCATAAAACGGTTGATGTGGTAAATTTCCAGCAATTCTTAGATAATAATGTCTTAAATGATGTATGGCGCCTGTTTCACACAGATGAAAGGGAGTTTTCCTGGAGTAGGAAGAACCCCTTTATAGCCCGTCGTCTCGATTATATTTTCGTTTCTGATCATTTATTTGATAAAACCCTTTTTTGTAATATTTTGTCAGTACCACACACAGATCATCGTTTGCTTGAACTCAAAATTCAGTTTGTAAATATCAAACGTGGTCCCTCTTATTGGAAATTCAATAACCAATTATTGAGTGATAAATTTTTTGTTGATCTGATGAATGATTTGATTGATGCCTTTTTATTAGAAAATATGGATACGAATGCTCACTTAAAATGGGAATTATTGAAAGTACGAATGCGTGATTTGTGTACAGCCTATGCAGCAGGAAGGAAACGAAAACAAACTAATTATTGTGTTTCTCTTCAGAGGGAATTAGATGAATCTGATACACTATTAGCCAATAAACCACAGGATGAGACACTTTTGATAAAGAGAGAAAATATTAAATCAGAGCTTGAGGTACTGTCACTGGAAAAAGCCAAAAGTGCCCAAGTTCGTTCCCGTGTCCAGTTTATTGAAGAAGGGGAGAAGAACACCAAATATTTTTTGAACTTGGAAAAAAGTAAAGCCAATATGAAAATTATGGACCGGTTGCAAACAAAAGATGGAAGGGTAGTAAATACACAGCAAGAAATTATGAAAGAGCAGGTACGTTTTTTTAAAGATGCATATGAAAAACAATCTGAATTTAACGAAGTGAGCGCACAGGAATTTGTACAAGATTTGAATATACCGTTTCTCTCCAATGACCAAAAAGGCAATCTAGATTCTGATATTACCAAAGAGGAATTAACAGTTGCTCTAAAACTATTAAATAACGATTCAGCCCCAGGTCTAGATGGCCTCACTACCTGTTTTTATAAAGTATTTTGGCTGAAGATTAGGGATGTAGTTCATGCCTCCTTTATATCATCCTTTGCTAATGGCGAGTTATCGACCACTCAAAAACAAGCTGTCTTGACATTAATCCATAAAGGGAAAGAATTGCCCAGAGATGATCTCGGGAATTGGAGACCCATATCTCTGACTAACACAGATTACAAGATCCTCGCAAAATGTCTGGCAAGGAGACTTTCAACTGTAATTGGTGATATTATTCATGAAAATCAGGTTGGTTTTATGAAAGGTAGGAAAATTAGCACAATGATTAGACTTATTGATGACACCATAGATATTATGAATACAATGGATAAACCTGGAGTTTTATTGGCAGTTGATTTTCGACGCGCTTTTGATAGCATATCCAAAGACTTTATTTTGTTTGCTCTTGATAAGTTTGGTTTTGGAGACAATTTTAAGAAATGGGCTTCGGTTATCATGAATAACAGTCAAAGTTGTATTAATTATACAGGGTGGATATCTGAGCATTTCCCTGTGGAATCAGGCATCCGTCAAGGATGCCCATTCTCGCCGATGGCATTTATTATAGCCCTTGAATTGTTAGCAATTAAGATTCGTTCAGATGAAGATGTTGAGGGTATCCGGCTACCCATGTCACCTTTTGAGGTATCACCAATGAGGGTCCTAAAACTGCTCTTATATGCCGATGATGTCACCCTTTTTTTACATGATCAAAGAGATCTGGAAAGAGCTTTACATATTTTAAACATGTTTAAAGCTGTTTCCAATTTAGAAGTGAATGTAAATAAAACTGAAGCCATGTGGATTGGGTCAAACAAATACTGTACTGACCAATATTTTGGTCTTAAATGGAAAGTAAAAATCGTTGGAATTGTTTTTTCAAACAATATACCTGCGTCATCAATTGAAGACAACTGGTCTAAGAAAATTCAACGTATGCAACAAATAATTTTTAATTGGTCCAAAAGAAACTTAAGTATACAAGGTAAAATTTGCATTGTTAAAACCTTTCTTATATCTCAGTTCGTTTATATCTTCCAGTCTCTAGCAGTGCCTTATCATGTTTTACATCAAATTAATTCCATTTTGTTCAGGTTTATTTGGAAGAAAAAATATTCAAATACACGGGCGTTTGAAAAAGTAAAACGAACAATTATGTGTAAATTAAAAGATGATGGTGGATTAAATATGATAAATGTTGTGGATATGCACAACTCATTTATGATGTCGTGGGCTATTGGTCTGCAGAACTCTACAGACAATTACTGGTCTGTCACTCCTAGATATGTTTTTTCAAGTTTGGGTAATGGTTTGTCCTGTTTTGACTCTAATGGCGTAATGCATCCTCCAAGAAGCTGGTTGGCGTTGTTAACTGCAGATCGGTCTTTTGGAGACAAGTATTGTTAACCTGGCTAGACAACAAACACATTTTGTATGAAAAGTATGATGCCACACCTGTTCCATTGATGAATCAATGTATATGGAACAACATGAATATACAATATAAACATAAATGCCTCTTTTTCAAAGATTTTATTAAATGTCATATTTATCATGTAAAGGATGTCATGAATGAAATCGGTGACATGATTTCATTTGAAGAATTATGTCAAAAGGTTGCTTATAAACCAGCCAGACAATTTGAGTATAATGCGTTATGTACAGCACTTAAAACAAAACTGATTAACGCATTGCCATACCGATATGTTCTGTTGCAGGGTTTGACTCGTATTGGTAATATTACACCAAGGGAAATAAGAACTGTTTTGGTTAATTTCGAGGTACAAACTCCGAGCGCCTGTTCTTTTTGGCAAAGAAAGCATAATATTGTTCTGGAATCAAGACACTGGCTGTTAGCTGTTAATTGTACAAAAGAAGAACGACTGCGTCTGCTTCATTGGAAAATTTTACACAGAATTTACCCAACGAATATTTTACTAAACAAGATGGGTTTATGTCAAACTAATAATTGTGAAGTTTGTAATGAACTGGATACACTTGAGCACTTCTTTTTTCATTGTCAAGAGGTGAGGAACGTTTGGAAACTATGTAAAGACTTTATTTTTAAGCAAATTTATTATAATATAACTTTGAATGAAACAGATATATTATTTGGTTTTTGGAATGAAAATTTAAAAAACGATCAAATTTACTTTATAAATTATTGTATTTTGATAACAAAAATGACCATAGGAAAATTTAAGTATGGGAAGAAGTTAGACTTACGTATTTTATTGGAATTAGAGTTAAACATTAGACAGAAATTTATGTTTTGTATAATATAAAGTTGATTATGTTATACAGAAAGAGACCAAGGAAGAAGGATGCTCCCCGCCTTAAAGAAAAAAAAAATACAAAAATCGGGCAAAAAATATGGGTTGAAGCATCCTGCATGCAACTGAGGTCAAAAAAAAAAGAAAAAAAGAAAAAAAAAGAAAAAAAAAAATCATCCAATTGCTTGAACAGGCGGAGCTTTTCCACACCTAGCGTAGGGGATTCTCGGTTGGGCGACCATCCCCAACCACGTGCGTCCCCGGGTGGCGGATAGGGGAATAGCTCACAGATATGGGGGTTAGCTGTGAAATAAGCTAGGCTCGCCTGGACAAATAAGCAGTCGTAGACCAACTGGCGGTCCCGTGGAAGCTCTACAAAAGACCACCAGTTTCATATTCAGAGCTGGACTCCAAGTGTAAAGGCGAACGACAAGAAGATCCTCCAATTGTTTTAATTGCGATTCTCGACAAATTCCCTTCGTCTTTCTCCATGTTCGAAGCCGCTGTTTTCTCCCCCCCGGTGTCTGCCTGCGGCTTACAGTTTAGTAAGTAAGAATGTTGCCTTTGCCTGTTGCAATTCGTTCCTCCCTGCACCATATCCCTGCAAGCCTGTGTCGAATGCAGCGAAGGACGTTGGTGCAACTATTGATCCTGGAAGTACTTTGGGACTGAAAGTCAAAAACTGTGCTGTGGAGCGATCAACGTTGGTGCAATTATTGATCCTGAAGTCACTTTGGGGGGAAAAAAGTCAAAAAATATGCTGTGGAGCGACCATCGTTTTTATCCAATGCGTCAATACAAAAACAGCTGCCTCTTCCCTTTGTATCCCTTGCTAGGGCCTATCGACCTACTAGAGACATTTTATGATTTGGTCTGTCCTTAATGTGGGTCAAAATCAAGCAAAGCATGATCAAACTTTTTGTATTTTGTCTTTATGTTTTGTTGGGGGGGGGGAGGGGCAGACCGACATTATGTTTATATAAACATGCATGGTTGTTCACACGAGACGGAGGATATCATTAAGCCAGAGAGTTGAGCGTGAAACGTTGCCCCACTTAAGTATTGTCAACAGAACATTTGGTTAATGAGGGCGTGATAATAGTGTTTTCGACGACAACGGTATTTTAAGTCCCCAGAGATTTAGTTTTTAGGTCATCTATTGAAAGAGAGAGAGAGAGAGAGAGAGAGAAAGAGACAGAGACAGAGACAGAGAGACAGAGAGACAGAGAGAGAGAGAGAGACGCAAACAGACAGAGACACAGAGAATGAGACAAAAAGGGGGAGGGAAAACATGGGAGGAGTATCGATTGCGTTATGATCAAAATGTACTTTTGAGACAGCTAGAAGCCGTCCACACTTGCCTCAATCACTGTCAGAAGCTTCACAGCAATGTGTCACACCTGTTTCACTAACTACTCTCAACCGCCATTTTTGACCTGGATCGTAACCCTGGCTTCTTATACATTTTGTGATACATCTGTTACAGTCGATGGCATATATTCTGCTGTTTATATTCACATAAACCTCGATGAAGCGGAGCTCAATATATAAACACTGTGTTGCCGTCTTCGTAGCTTTTGGGGGCTGTTTACGTTCATATGAACATTGACGCGATGACTTCGAGTGCAATACAGTATACCATTTTCTATTGAAATAAAATATACTTTTGGAACGTTTTGCGATCAGGTTCATTGGTTTGACCCCTGCCAGTTCTGTGAATCTGTTTACTGTGTTTGCCTTACATTCACGTGAACATTTGTGGAATGCACAGCAATATACATATTATACTACTATCTTCAGATCGGTATTCTGTTCTTCACATTCACATGAACATTGATAATGACAATGTCGCGTAGGATATACGAGATACGTGTTTGAAATGTATTTCTACAGATTGTCAAAGTGTATCGCAGCTCTGGAAGGATCATTCGAGAAAATGGCGTGATCAAATTAACGATGAGCTGTGTGATAATATGAGATTCTACGGAGTTTCAGAACAGCCTACGTTATACGTAATCCGTGCTAAGTACTTTCAATGAACGAATTTGGTGATCAACCTCATTCGTAAGGTCACTATCAGTCTGTTTCCGTGTGTGCACGTGCTAATCTTTACTAGCACCATGAGGCTGATTCCATTCTCTGCGGCAATGAAGCCCCTACTTTTCGTGCTGTATGTATCCGGGTTGTACTCATTATTAACCAAACGCGGCAAACGGTGTTGGAACTTTTGGAAAAATGCCTTGAACATTACAATCGCACTAGCATGTTTTGGATCTCTGCTGGTGTCTTTCGGTGGGCACATTTACTCCGTGATGATTTCCAGGACAACCGAATCTCTCTACTTGGCTAGTTACTTATTGGGTGAGATCTTCCTGTTTGTCGGATTGCGCTGTTTTGGACAGAAGTCTTTTCGGCAGTTTCTGGCTGAGTATGAGTCCTACCAGAGAAAATATTGTGAACGAGAGGCAAAATCTCGAGGCGTTTTGGTAATGACTGTACTTGCTGTGGTATTCTTGGTGGCAGATGTTGGTCTGTGTTTGTATTACATCGTATCTGGTTACATGGATGTTCAGTGCAACACTCTGTTTTCAAAGTTACCAGAGGATGTCCAGAAAATAACGTGCCAGCCGGTTTTGTTTGCCATCGGAATGTTTCTGAGTAATCAGATTTTCAATGTGGCTTTCTTCCTTTATCTGACTGTCTGGAGAATGCTGAAAGTAGAAGCCAACGGTGTCGTAAAAAGCCTCATGGAACAAGACAGAGAGAAATTAAACGAAACCCCGGAAGTGCTTGCGAAAATCCGGTTACGTCACGCTGACCTTTGTCACGTTATAGCGAGTGCCAATCATTTCATGCGTCACATTTTGGCGGCGTTTTACGGAGCAGGATTGACATGCGCACTGCTGGTGATTGATGGGCTTATTCACAACAACATTGACTTGGTCAGTTTGGTAAACATGGCGGCTTTGTTTCTCTGTTTTGTCTTATACCTTGTTGTCATCACACTGACCGGATCGG
>NC_090247.1:12059754-12084754 GCF_037325665.1 Littorina saxatilis | reverse complement strand
TTACAGTACAAATCGGCGATTCTTGCTGAATTTCAATGCCCAAATATGGTGTGAACTGTGTATCGTCCGTTTGCTTGGGAAATGATTTTCGATTATGCTAATCACATCTTTTAACGAATATTTGCATTCTGCCTCGATCGCCATGAGCTAAATGAAAGCTTCGGCTGCGGTGGAGAGCTCTGCAAATAAACTGATTTTATGCAATATCAAAATATTAGCTGTGTTTATTGAGCACTAAAGATTATATTCGAGGGACAGACGTGTGTCTAGAATCAACATACGCACACAAACTCTCGCACACACGCAGGCATGCACGTACGTACCGAGCCACACACACACACGCAGGCACGCACACACACACACACACACACACGGAGCGCGCGCGCGCGCACACACACACACCGCACACATACACACACACACACTAACACACACACAATATCTCTCTCTCTCTCTCTCTCTCTCTCTCTCTCTCTCTCTCTCTCTCTCTCTCTCTCTCTCTCTCTCTCTTGTCTAAGGACAGATTGTAAGAAAAGGCGTGGCCTTAAATCTTAATCCTTGATAAATAAAGTTCAATTCAATTCAATCTCTCTCTCTCTCTCTCTCTCTCTCTCTCTCTCTCTCTCTCTCTCTCTCTCTCTCTCTCTCTCTCCCAGTCTCTCTCTCCCAAGTTTCAAGTTTCAAGTTTTATTTATTCCCAGTCTCTCTCAAGGTCTCACTGTACGATAACTCTGCAGTTTATATAATGGGAACAAGTAAAGGTAAGTTATCCCGATTATGCATTGCTCTTCATTATCTAACCCTACACTGTTCTTGAATTCCATATAATAATGTTGTGTCACGATGACGTCAACTGTCGCGCATGCGTTCCTTTTGAGAAACGGACACCTCGTCAACCAGCCACTGTACAGCTTGATGGAGATGGTTTGCTACAGTAGATACATATTTGAAATTATATCAAATGGCTTGTGCTTTTATGTTAGAACGTAACACAACATGATACCTTGAATTAAAAAAGTACACACTAGCTTTGTCTGTCTGTGTGTCTTGGTGTCTGTGCTCAATATTTTGAGTATTAATCTACAGACAGGGTTGAGAACCGTTTGCAAGCAACCGTTTGCCTCACTACTGTGTTTCAGATGCACGAGCCTGTGGACTTCCTCTTTCGCCTGGACGTTCAGCGCATGACCGGAAAAGGATCAGAAATAGTAAGTTCGCTCAGCGGTGGTGGTTTTCTGAACATCACGTGATTACCTGGTTACGCATGCGTAGCTGTATTATTATCGCGAGATTTTGCGTGAATAAATACAGCTAACATTCAGGCACGCATCTGCCGTTGACTATCTTTCATGATGGTCTCAGAATGCTTCTTCTTCTTCTTCTGCGTTCGTGGGCGCGCTGAAACTCCCACGAACACTCGTGTTTTGTGCACGAGTGGAATTTTACGTGTATGACCGTTTATTACCCCGCCATTTAGGCAGCCATATGCCGTTTTCGGAGGAAGCATGCTGGGTATTTTCGTGTTTCCATAACCCACCGAACTCTGACATGGATTACAGGATCTTTTTCGTGCGCACTTGGTCTTGTGCTTGCGTGTACACACGGGGGTGTTCGGACACCGAGGAGAGTCTGCACACAAAGTTGACTCTGAGAAATAAATCTCTCGCCGAACGTGGGGACGAACTCACGCTGACAGCGGCCAACTGCATACAAATCCAGCGCGCTACCGACTGAGCTACATCCCCGCCCCTGAGAATGCACATGCAAATATGGAAGTTCTACGTTCAGTAGTTTTCGCCAAGAAATTGTAGAGTCTACTTAATGACGCACTGAATAAAATGTGTGCACACAATGTTTGCACATTCTTTTTCCTTTAGGAGCAACACCTCCCAAAATCCATCTTTCTCTTGAAATGCCGAGTGTGTGCGTCTTTCTGTAGTGAGCCAATGTGTTTGCTTGTCTCACTGATTAAGGCAGTAAGACCTGCTGCAGCTGTCCTCTGTTCTTTTCCTGTTCCTTTGCCTGTCCTTCCTGTTCCTCTATCTCCGTCTCACTATCTCTATCTTTTTTCTCTCGTATTTTCCTTTTTGACTTTATGCCACAGGCAATACAGGAAGTACTAATATGAAACTGTTTATTTGTTTGCATTTTTCTCTCCAGGTATCGGCATTCCTGTCCCGAGTTCAAGGGGCCCCGATAGGATTCAACGTGTACAACCTGTTCACTGTGGATACATCCACCATCATGATGGTAGGTCTGGTGGTTGTTGGTGTTGTGGATGTTGTTGGTTGTACTGCTAGTTAAGAAGGACGCAATGGCCTAGTGACGCCGGCCTCCTAAGCGGAAGGTCGCGGGTTCGAATCCCACCGCGCCTGGTGGATAAAGGATGCTAGTGCCTTATCCCCCGTCGTGTGTACACGCAAGCACAAGACCAAGTGCGCACAGAAAAGATCCGGTAATCCATGTCAGAGTTCCGTGGGTTATAGAAACACAAACATGCCAAGCGTGCATCCCCCGAAAGCGGCGTATGGTTGCCTAAATAGCGGGTTAAAAACGGTCATGCACCTCAAAACCGTGGGAGTTTCAGCCCGTGAACGAAGGAGAAGAAGGACTGCTGGTTAAAGGCGCAGTCTTTCATGTGTTTAAGATTCTGGTCACCAGTTCAGATCTCTCCAAGCGTTTACTGGAGATAATATCTCTTTCTTTCTTTCTTTCTTTATTTGGTGTTTAACGTCGTTTTCAACCGTTCAAAGATAATATCTCAATCCTTTCTACTTTGACAAAATTCTAATATTTACTGTTTGATTACTTTAAAGGCCCACCCAACATTTTGCCTCACTGTCTCAGATCTGGTCAAACTTGTACAATGCGATAAGACTATATATCCCTCCACTTGGTCACGTACCAGAAATTAACAGTCTGCGTGCACTCTGTGCACAATGGTATTTTTTCAAGAATTTATTTCGTCAAAAGGTACTGGTGCCTTTTTCGGAAATTACAACTAACCCCTTTTTGCGGCATGTGTCAAAGTAGAGAGATATCCCAAATAAAACCTTGGATATATCTGAGATGGTAATTGTAACGTTTACAGAGGAAGGACTGTACCTTTCAAGGTCTGGAACTGTAGTTGATCGTGGTGGTTGAAATGTCGTGTGTGTGTGTGTGTGTATGTGTGTGTGTGTGTGTCTGTCTGTCTGTCTGTCTGTCTGTCTGTCTGTCTCTGTCTGTCTGTCTGTCTGTCTGTCTGTCTGTCCATGCATGACTGTGTGAACTCGTCTGTATGCTTGGTTGTCTATTTTGCTATCTGTCTACATGCGCATCAGTCTGTTATTGGGTATGTGCGCACAAGCATAGTTTTATTCTTCGTTGTTGTGCTTAGAAACACCTCAAGTACATGTATGTAAGTTTGTACATTTCCTACACAAAATAGAAATGTCCACACTTTTTATTTTTGTTCAAAACGGATTATGAACTGACTGCTCACTTATGGCAGATTTGTGGCACCATACTGACGTACACACTCGTCATCGTCCAGTTTCAACCTGTTCAACTAGCTGCGTCATCATCCACCGACAGACCTCCTGCAGTGACGTCAGCATACACTGAACATCAAGCCTATGTCAACACTACGGACATTTGATGTCATATGCGAACAAATATACATCATCTGTGAAATCACCTACAAACAGCGACGAACTGTAACACACTGTGAACGCCCCAGGCAGTCTTTTTAAGCCAGTGTTTGTGAACAAGTGCACATCTTTGTTACACAAACCGGCCAAACGAAGAATAACACATGTAGTTATTATAATATAGGCTACTTTTCAGGAATGAAACTTTCAAAAGAAATAGCAAACGATTTGTAAGAAAGGGTGCTGGCTTCATTTCCGGTATTTTGAGATTGTTTCTGGTAATATGCCGGAAATGTTCAGGTAATGCGAGCTGTTCACAAACGATGAACGACCAGTAATCTATCTAGGACTGTGGGTGGAATATTGAGACATTTATTGTGGCTGTGAAGTCTTACTGACAAACCAGTGGTTATTATCTCTCTTTAAGGATAGACTGCGTGGAATGTTTGATCGTTTGAATACAAATGAAGCATTGTGTTGTGGAAAGTATTCAAGACATTAAGGTATCCAAAAAAAACGATGCTTCGGCGGATGATGACATTATTCAGAAATGCTGCAGAAAAACCGGTTTTTTTCTGCAGCATTTCTGTTTTTCTGCAGAATAACTGAATAAAGTCATAATCTGCTAAGGATACCAAGCGGCTCTTGAGCCTGAGAATGTGAAAACATCACTTTACGTCGACTACATGTACGTTGGATTTAAAACTGTTTTTCTTACTTTAAAGGTCCTTGTCTACATTTTTATACCGAAATCGCCATTTGACCATTTAAATGCAGAGTCTATTATCTACAAATATCAACAATACACCCCCTTTCGATCAGGAAAGACGAAGCCAGTGTAGCCGTTTGAAAATTCATTGTAGTATTCCAGCGTAGTACTCATAGTAGGATATCCTTATTTGGAAAATGCCAAGCGCAAAACTCCTCTCAAATCCCGTGCATTTCGTGCGTTTAAAAAAAAGCGTGGACAGCGCTCCAGTGTCAAACTGTTGCTGCACTTGTTTGGGCGTGGCTATAAGCATAGTGACATGAATTTGATTGGTCAGTATTTTTAGGCAAAGCACATGTTCTCAGCAAACAGAAAACAAAATATTGGAAGCGTGAGTCACGCTACCCAAAAATAAAATCTTTTTTTACATTTTTTTTCTATAACTTTTTTCCCCATGGTTCATTCATCATCTGACATAATTTTTTAGCGAAATCTAACCATAAGATTATTGAAAAAAAGCAAAAATGTAGACGACCACCTCAAAGACCAAAGAGCAATTCAACGTTCATGCCTTGGGGTCAGCTTGACCCATTTTGTCATTTCTTCGCACGCGTTGCTCGCATTCCTACTCCACCATGCGTGTTACATTTTTGTGTGTGCATTTTTCAGTTACGAAAATAAAGAGAAAAGATTCATTGTCATTGGAATACCTAAGTTCTAACACAGTTTTGTATGAAGTTCTACCAAAAAGTGGGTAAATGCGAGGATTTTTTTTAAATCGTATATCTGTGCATATGTCAGTTATCTGATGTGGAAAAGATGTCAGAAACTCTTCTACGACCACGCACGCACAACCCCGCACACCCGCGTGCACACACACACACACACACACACACACACACACACATATAGGGCCTATACACACACAAGCAAAAACATACACACACTTTTACACATGAACGCGCGCGCCCACACACACGCACATACCACACGTGTAAACGCGCGCGCGCACACACTCGCGCACGGATACATACAGACACAGACGCGCATAAACACACACACACACACACACACACACACACACACACACACACACGCACTTTAAATAGACAGGCAGAAAAAAAAATCGTGCAGACAGACGTACATACACACATTCAGAAACCGCATAAAAAGAAACCAAATCGTGGGACTTTGCTCTTTATTTGTTGAAAAAGTCTTACTATTCATAAAGTGTATATATTAAGTTTACAAAGCAAAACTTTAGAGTGATATGAGTTGATTTTTAAGAGGCATATTTAGAGGTTTTCATTTTGGTATTTTGCCCTAATGAGCGTTTGTTTGTGCCCGCACGTGCATGTGTGTGGGTGTGAGCGTGGGTATGTGCGCGTGTGTGTGTGCGCGTGTGGGAAAGTGTCCCATCATTATGTGTAGCGAACATCTGAGATTGTTGTTGATAACGATAGAGTCATTTGAATTGTGTATTGTGTACGTGATTGTGTTGCATTTATTTAAAGTTTATTTGTTTTTAAATGTGAAATTGTTGCTGTTATTAAGATTATTATATTTAAGATTGATTTAAGGCGCTTACGTTGTGTATTGTTGCTGTTATTAAGATGATTATATTTAAGATTGTAAGGCGCTTAGAACTTTTTTAGGATTCGCGCCCTATAAATACCCTTATTATCATTATTATTATTGTTCTTGCAGGTACCTCAGAGTGTACCATTACATTCGAGCGAAAAAGTATCGCCCAACATGAATATGTTTCTGTGTATGAATATGTTTTTTGAAAGAGCGATGATAAATGACACTTACAAAGCAATTGATTCAGTTTTATTCTTAAGGCCCGGTCACACAGCCCAAAAGTCACGTAAACGCATGAATCACGCACGAAATTCGATCCTTACGCGATACATGCGCGATTTGCGCATTTCATCAGTTTGTCTGACGTGGAGCCTCCGTAGTTGTCCGCCGATGTTCGCCGGATCGGTGCTTTACGCGATTCCAGTTTTTGAACAGCTCAAAACTCGGCTTCACGTAAGAATTTACGCAGTATTGCGCTGCTTTACGTAATTTCTGCGTAGTTTGCGTAGTTCTTACGCGAACAATGCGTGGAATATCAGTGATCGTTCGCGACTGTTGAAACGGGAATGCCAAGGCGCCGCGGTTGCATCAGTTTATATATGCGCGGAACGGACGTGCGCGCTGCCGCGCATTCCTTGCGCAGTTCATGCGCGAATCATGCGCGATTCATACGCAGTTCATTAGTGATAGTGCGCAGATTATACGTGGTTTTCCGTGGACCTTTGCGTACCTATGCGCTGTAGTGCGTGGTTTGTTAGTGATTTTTGCGTGATCTTTCCGTAGTTCTTGCGCAATTCATCGGTGATTTTCATCGCGTAAATCAGCGAAAATGGTCAAATTCTCGACCGACAAGCACGCACAACCAAATTTTATGCGTGATTCATGCGTTTACGCGACTTTTGGGCTGTTAACCAAAGCATACGTTGATAATAATTCCTGTTTAACAACTCCTTGGCCTGAAAGTAAGACAGAGGATGATTCATGAGTTGCTTAAAGCCGTTTGTGATTTCAACACCACTTTTCTTGAGTGTAATTCATAGGAGCTCGGTTGAGCGATGATAATGTTTTATGAAATCCAGTGTCTGATTAATTTGATTAGAACTGAATCTGCCTGTTCGAAGAATTATATTGGCTATTTATTAAAGTTACAGGTTCAGAATTTATTACGTGGCTGCTAAATGTTCTTGAGAGAGTTTATCCTCACAACAAGTATATAATTTTGTGTGAGTGTGTTAGTTGGGTTTTTGTTGATGTTTTTGTATCTTTATTGCTTAGTATTGGTCATTAAAATACAAAGTATCATATTGAGTGAACTAATTAGCTTCTTCTCTCAAACACGACGTTTTCTTTGAAATAGCATGAAACACTTACATAATAAGATTTTACAAAAATATTGCTAGTTCCTGAAGGCACTACATGTTGACATATTTAAACAAATGACAAACTGAAAGCGTTCACAGACCCTATGTTTAAGACAGTGTTTTGTCAGGAAATGCAAAATTACAACACCGACTGTTCGAGAAAGAATCGGTAACGACAGATTGTTTCCATTTCTTTTTTGAGCAAGTCCAGTTATACATAACATTAGTATGCCTGATGTGCCCACCTACATAGGCCTGGTTTTCATCTCGCTGAATTTCGAGGAATAAGAGCTCCCTCCGAAGCTGTCCCATATGACCCCATCTGATCTCGGAGCGTAGCTGCTGTTCTTGTAGCCACCATTCAGGTTGGACATATCGCAGTTCTTGTACCACCAGGCGCCATGTCTCATTTGTGCACAGTTCCCGCTGTAGGAGTCGTGGTCCTGGTCATAGGTGCTGAACTCTTTCCCACGGTGCCAACCAGTCAAGCTATCACCTGGGGTTGGAAAGATAAGGAACTGTAAGAGAAAGAGAGTGAGACTGAGACAGAGAGAGTGAGAGAGAGTGAGCGAGAGAGAGAGAAAAGAGTGAGCGAGAGAGAGAAATAGAGACAGATACAGAGGCAGAGAAAGAGAAAAGAAAGAGAGAGTGAGCGAGAGAGAGAAAGAGAATGAGCGAGACAGAGAAAGAGAGAGTGAGCGAGAGAGATACAGAGGCAGAGAGAGGGACATAGAGAGAGAAAGAGAGACTGAGCGCGCGAGAAAGAGAGAGATTTAGCGAGAGGGAAAGAGATAGGCTAGGGGGACAGAAAGAGAGAGAGTGAGCTAGAGAGAGAGGGAGGCAGATAGAGAGAGTGAACGAAAGAGAAAGAGGCAGAGAGAGAGTGAGTGAGAGGGAGAGAGTAGTAGGGAAATTAATTAGTCAGAGCCCTATCTGTCGGTGGCTCTTTGACGTGGCTGCATGTACTATGGGGTTCTGTTTATATATACACACTTTAAACATTAACACAGCCTGGTTGACCACTAACTGATCTTTGAGAGGGAAACAATAAAGGCGTTTACGCGTTTGATTTGTTGTTGTGTGAGAAACCGGTATGATAAGTTCAGCTATGAGACGGTGAAGAGACTTGTTTTTAAGATGATATTGAGTGAATTGGGAGAAGGATATAAGACACTGGCAGACTCGTCGAGAAAAAAGAGACTAGGCAAGAGAGAGAGAGAGAGAGAGAGAGAGAGAGAGAGAGAGAGAGAGAGAGAGAGAGAGGGTGGCATAGTCTGAAAATCCAAACCAGAAAAGTGTCTACCAAACTCTATATATTGCATCCATTATTTGGAACTTGGTTCACTTACGAGCGTTTCCTCCTGTGAAGGCGGTATAGTTCAGACGGTAGTTGTCGCTGCTGTCGCTGATGGCGAAGTTGCTGTAGGTTGCGTTACCCTTCGTCCCGTCCCACTTCATCAGGTCCACGCGTAGTACATTCCTCTGTCCAGACGTCACCTTGTACAGGTTGTCAAGACCTGAAATTTATCAGCGGCGTACACAGATCATATTCATGTATGGCCGTCCACTTACGCAGGGACCGGCAAGGTTGGCCTAGTGGTAAGGCGTCCGCTCCGTGATCGGGAGGTCGTGGGTTCGAACCCCGGCCGGGTCATACCTAAGACTTTAAAATTGGCAATCTAGTGGCTGCTCCGCCTGGCGTCTGGCATTATGGGGTCAGTGCTAGGACTGGTTGGTCCGGTGTCAGAATAATGTGACTGGGTGAGACATGAAGCCTGTGCTGCGACTTCTGTCTTGTGTGTGGCGCACGTTATATGTCAAAGCAGCACCGCCCTGATATGGCCCTTCGTGGTCGGCTGGGCGTTAAGCAAACAAACAAACATACGCAGGGTTCAAAGACCTGGTATGCATTGAAAACACACAGTTCATACCTCTGTCAGGTGCAGGGCCGGTATCAAGACCTAAAATACATCCACACACATAGTTTATATTACAGGGGCGGACGAGGGGGGGGGCACAGGGGGCACGTGCCCCCCCCCCCCCCGAAAAAAAGAAAAACAAAAAAAGAAGAAGAAAAAAAAAGATTTTTCTATGCTGATTCTATGACCATTTCTAAGTTCAAATGGCACCAGATGGCACCATTTTGCTTCTTTGGGCAAAAAAATTTTCCGGGGGGGCATGCCCCCGGACCCCCCTAGCAAATTCGGGCGCTTCGCGCCCATCACATTCACTTTCGATTCAAAGTGCCCCCCCCCTTACAAAGCAACTGATCCGCCCCTGTATTATATCTGGACATCAACATGTGCAGAGTATCACCTGGAAAGCACACACAGTTTAGACGTCAGCCCAGACGTCAACATGTGCGAGGCACTAAAACCTGGAACGTCAGTAACAATACACGGATTTCATATCTCTGTCTCGACGTCAGTATGTAAAGGGTGTCAAGACCTGACATTATATCAACACACAGAGTTCATATCTATATCTGGACATCACAAGCATGTACAAGGTGTCATGACCTGGAATACATGTATATATCAACACACAGAGTTCATATCTATATCTGGACACCACAAGCATGTACAGGGTGTCAAGACCTGAAATACATATAACAACGCACAGAGTTCATGTCTATATCTAGACACCACAAGCATGTGCAGGGTGTCAAGACCTGAAATATATCAACACACACAGTTCATATTCATGTCTAGATGTCAGCGTGTGCAGATTGTCAAGAAATGAAATGTATCAACACACTCCGTTTACACCTCTGTTCGGACGTCAGCATGTGCAGGATGCAAATACCTGGAAAGTATCAACACAATTATTTGTGCTGAAAAAACACAGGTGTGTCCAGAAAGTAGCAAGGTTGTAGATTCAGGGTATGTGTCCAAGTAGAACTAGGATGTTTCTCCATGTCAAAGCCTGCCCAGCAGTGTGGTGTTGCACATAATCGCTTGCAGAGGAAGGATTTGTATTTGTTAGGCCCGGCGCTCACCTATGTAATTTCAGCAGGACAGACGACGCACTGCAGATTATTACAGCCCGCTACACGCTGCATGAAAAGAAAACAGGCCAAGTACTCGTCATAATCCCTACCCGGCGCGGCATCAATAATCTGCAGTGCGTCGTCTGTGCCGCTGACTCTGCGCAGGTATAACTTGGCCCTTGGCAATGACTTACCGAGCCAAAACTCGCCACTGACGTCGCCAAAGCCGGTCTGATAGGATGCCCAGTTCCTGTAGAAATTCACGGAGCCATCTCGTCGGCGTTGAAACACCTGAAAAATCATTGACACGGTGATTTGACGAAGGCACTATTAATGCATTACAATTGCAAGCAAAAGCTTTGTCCTCTCTCCCACCCTCATCCCCCCTCTCTTCTCCCTCACTGGCCCCTCCTCACAATCTCTATCTCCCCCTACCTCCCTCGCTCTCTCTCAAACCTACAAGTCAGCCCTCATCATCAGTATCCTAGTCACAGTAAGCCTGTGGCGCACGTTGTCTGAAGTGTCTCTGTGTGCTTGGGTGCAAGTTTGTGCATGCGTGTTTACGTGCGAGTGTGTGTGTGTACGTTTGTGTTTATGCATGTGTGTGTGTGTGTACGTCATGTGTTTATGCATGTGTGTGTGTGTGTGTGCGAGCGTAATGTGTGTATTGTCCGTTTGCAGTTTGCCTGAAACACAGGGGTTTTTTTTGTGTTTTTTTATTTTTTTTTTTTTAAATATCTCAAGATCTTCACATATTGTAACATGTGAATAAGAACAAAAAAAGTTATTCAAACGTATACGTCCTTTAATTTGCATTTGCTAAAATATAGAGATTACATAAGATAAAGTAAATGTTTCCCCTTGTCAAGGCCTCCCAACAAAACAAACAGGTCGCTTTTTGTTGTCATCTGTTGCGTTCTATTATTTAAGAATAACACTTACCAACCATCCCCCACCATCAGTTTCCTGGTCACAGTAGACCCGTATCGGGGAGTTCCTGTTTCCAGGGTAGATAGTTACTGCACCGCTCCTGGTACTGAACCGCTTAGCCTCCACACAGTTCCGGGGTCTACCTGCACACCGCGAAGCAGACCAAGGATTAAAAACTGGTTCAAATCTGACGAGGAAAAGGTACGTGAAAAGTAGCATTTACGGTGCTGGAAGAAACCCTATAAATGAAATCTCGTAGCCATTCATTTTCAAATGTAGCCGAAAGACGCAAAACAGACACAGTCGTGTACACACAGACAGTCGGATAGAAACAGACACAGGGCGTGTACACACAGACAGTCGGATAGAAACAGACACAGTCGTGTACACACAGACAGTCGGATAGAAACAGACACAGGGCGTGTACACACAGACAGTCGGATAGAAACAGACACAGTCGTGTACACACAGACAGTCGGATAGAAACAGACACAGTCGTGTACACACAGACAGTCGGATAGAAACAGACACAGTCGTGTACACACAGACAGTCGGATAGAAACAGACACAGTCGTGTACACACAGACAGTCGGATAGAAACAGACACAGTCGTGTACACACAGACAGTCGGATAGAAACAGACACAGTCGTGTATACACAGACAGTCGGATAGAAACAGACACAGTCGTGTACACACAGACAGTCGGATAGAAACAGACACAGTCGTGTACACACATACAGTCGGATAGAAACAGACACAGTCGTGTACACACAGACAGTCGGATAGAAACAGACACAGTCGTGTACACACAGACAGTCGGATAGAAACAGACACAGTCGTGTACACACATACAGTCGGATAGAAACAGACACAGTCGTGTACACACAGACAGTCGGATAGAAACAGACACAGTCGTGTACACACATACAGTCGGATAGAAACAGACACAGTCGTGTACACACAGACAGTCGGATAGAAACAGACACAGTCGTGTACACACAGACAGTCGGATAGAAACAGACACAGGGCGTGTACACACAGACAGTCGGATAGAAACAGACACAGTCTCGGACAGACGAAAGACAGTCAGTGACACACACGCACACACACACACACACTCACACACAAACACACACACACACACACACACACACACACACACACACACACACACACACACACACACTTGACTCTAAATTATTCTTCCTCAGTGATCACTTACCTCTCCCTCTTATCCCATGGCGTCTACCTGAAAATTTGATTTGTCTTTATTAACAACAGTGCTCAACATATGACATAAATCAAGCAAAAAATTAAAAGTAAGCCTCTAAACAAAACATAACAACAACAGCAACATAAACAACAACAAAATGAACAACAGCATCTGCAACACAGCAAAACAAAACATGATTTGATCGTAAAGTACGTCACCAAGCCAGTGTCACTTTTTCACGTTTTGTTTGTTTTGTTGTTTTCTCTATTTGTTAGTTTTTTGTGGTTGCAAAGACTTGCCAGCTTTTGAAAAAATGCTTGAGACGCTTCGACATATCATCAAAAAACACAATCAAAAATGCGATTGCGTCCATTCTAACACATACGGCGAATTACATAAAACAACAACAGTAAAACATTCTATAAAGCAAATTGTACACACGCGTTGCGGGGTTTCCTGCAGACTGTAATACCCCCATTCCACACATCCGTTCTGGCTTCCGTTCCAGGACGGCTGCCACTCCCATCAGACGCTGCGCAAACGGCCGTTTTGGCATCTTTGCGCAGCGTCTGACTGTAGTGGCAGCCGTTCTGAGGACGGCTGGGAACGGAAGCTAGAACGGATGTGTGGAATGTGGGTATGACAACGCAGTGTGTGAGAGCGTTAGCGTTGCGTTACCATTGCGTTAAGTTCCATTAACGATCCATGAGTTCCGTAACCGATGTGTTAAGGTTCCATTACCGTTCATTTGGAACGGGCGGGGAATGGCTAACATTTTGAACATGCAGCCCGAACTCACCCGTCCCAACCGTCCCTACCGTTCAAATGAGTTCCGTTAACGTTACTTAAGGTTACATTCACAAGAAAGCGTATCCAACAGAATGGCAACAGTACTACTATACAATTAAGCAGAGCGATGTTGCCCAAATTTAGTAACCACACACTGATCACACAACTTTACAACGTGAGCAGATTTCTTTTACTGCCTCCCGATTTCTTCATTCCAAAGATATTGTGTGGTGTATAGAAGATGGAATGAATCAAGAAGTTGCACACTTATAGAGTACTTCCTCTGAACAGTTTTCCAGAGTGGCCCATTCTATATTTTGTAAAAACCGGTTTTGGGGGTAATCCCCAAGGATGTATGCATCACTGTGCGTCAATCGCAAGTAGGTTTTCAATGGTTGTTAATAACTTCTGTGTAATGAACTTCTGGCATGAGCTTAAAGGCCCACTTCACCTCCCAAATACAATCAGTTTCTGAGTCACCCGAGCTTTTACATGTATAACAAACATACTTGTATTTGAACGCTTACCACTGTGGGAGTCGGACGTCCTGTCGGCTTTCCGATGGGAACGATAAAAAAAAAATGAGAATATTTTTCCCGTCAAGCATATCGAGATGGATTCGAAGCTCCGCTATGGCGCGAAACAGATGTTTTGAACATTTGAAAGCACGGAGTTGGTTTACATGTCAAGACAGATGATGGTGTTCCCCGTGTTCAATAATGAGTGATGGCACTAACTGCTTTCGAGTGTATGAGGTTTTAGTCCAGAAGCGGGAACTATTTTATGCTTGCGTCAAGGGAAGTAACTTCTTATAGCTAAAGAGTGTATAGCACCGGGTTGTCGTCCCTTAACCTGTCGATGGCATTACGACAAATCTGCATAGTAAATGTACATTTCTTTTGAACTTGATGGATTTGATACAGCTTCATCTAAACCAAACGATCTTAATACAACAAGAGTAGGCTCGATAGGCAGTAGATTTACAAAGAACGCGTATGACGGTGAAAGCCGGGAATAAATCATTGAAGCGTGTTCAGTTATGGTTTATGTAAGCTAAATAGCGAAGCAAGTGATTTGTGTGAGTTCTGTAAAATTCTGTAAAAAGCCATTCCTTTTGTGTTTTTTATCAGGTTGAATAAAACCCAAAACAAAGAGTCTGCCAACGATCCAAAATTCAGTATTAAAAAAAACAAGAAAGGTAAGTTGTTGGAACGTTTGCTATTGACAAAACAATTCGTTACAGTAATGTATTGTTATGTCAATAACAAACGTTCCAACAACTTACCTTTCTTGGGTTTTTTATTTATCAGGTTAGTTTGGATTCTTTTGCAAAAAGCTCAAATCGTGCTGTAAACATCCTGCAAAGCGGAGTGAGCAAGTGACAAGTCAGGTACTAGTATGCTGAGCACGGTTGCATCTTACCCGCGAGATCGACGTCCACGTTGACCTGGACATTGAATGAAGTCACCACATACGTCACACACAGCAGGCAGAACGTCAGCGACACCTTCATCCTACAAGCCACGACGAAGTAAGATCAGATAAAATAAGATCAGAATAGATAGGAAAAGATAAGCTCAGCTTACATAAGATATGGTAATGTACGAAGGTACTTTTAGATAAGATAGGGTAAGATACTTTTAATGATGATTTTAGTACTGTCGGTAGTCCTAAGCTTCATGTTTTGAATCTTTGTATTCATTCATGTATTTGTCATTTATTGACGTGTAACCGAGTGCCGTAACACTACGATCACCTCGGGAGGCGAAGTGCAATCAAACAGGATTGAAAATGTTAGGGCTAATTTCTTAGCCATATAAAAACTGTTATGCAAACCCGAAGGTTTCCATGAACATACAGACAATCGGAAACCACCAGACCCTATCACAAACAGAATTCCACAATCTACCGGTGTTGACTTAAAGGCCAACAACTCGGGTGCAGAGTCTGCTGTGAAAGGAGCGGTAGCCTCTCCTGTCACAGACGGATGATAGGGGTCGGGTAGGGGGATAGAGTAGGGGTTCTCGTGGACTGCAGAAACATTATAAGATGTTTGGTAGCTTGTTGTCATACCAGCTTTTTTGTCGGTCCGTGGGGGGCATACCGAGGTCGAGGTTGAACAAGATGTAACAGAAGGCTCTCCGAACCAAATAAACAAAATACCAACAAAACAAAAAAAAATAAACACACACACACACAAAAACATGCATTTCGCGATTGTTACCAATGCGTGTGTTTAATGTCAAGTTCCATCCTGTACATTTCTAAGTGTAAAAAGAAAAGTAAGTAATTGTTCCCAGACGAAACGCAGTCCCTGGTGGGTTTTGAATAATCTCGTAATCGAGAAATGAGAAAAAAAAGAATCAGATATGGATGTTGGACACAAAGTCATTGAAACAACACAAAAAGCTACCTCCAAAGTACAAACACAACCATCACGACTATCAGCAGTAACAGCAATATTCTCGATTACGAATACTTACGTGAGCAAACTTCACTCCTCAAAATGTTTGCAGCTGGAAAATGTCCGTCTTGAGCGCAGAGAAGACAATCTTCTGAAGTTCACAGAAAGATCTGCGCCAAAACCTCCCCGTCCCTTATCTTTATACACTAAGTTTTAGTTGATAATAACAGTACGGATTGAACTTATTGCCTCCGATTGGCTGGTACAAACCACGTGGACAAGCTGGCCGCAGTGTTGAATATTCATTTCATTGGTTTCTCTCCTGAAACTTGTACATATTTGGAATCACGGCCAAAAAAAGGATATACATTGCAAGAAAATGAAGGTGGAAGATGAGAGGCTTACAGATGTTGTTCTGTGATTGGCTGGCCTTGGTCACGTGATGCATGATGGGCGAAGTGTTTTTGCAATAGGTTGTGAGTCAACTCATTTTCTCGACGATTCGTCGTCACATCCGTTAATCTCAGCAAAGGGAAGGCAGTTAAACCGACGTCAATGTTTTACAAAAGAGCGAAATGAAGAAGGAATGTTGATATCTATAGTGATTTGCCGTCAATAAAGACAGACTCCTTTCCGTGAAAATAGTCCTGCTCACCATCTCCGATCTGACTTATACATGGGCAATGACCATTCATCCACTTGGATACATACCAACAGTCAACATCCTGACTAATTGCTTTGGTCAGTTGGATATTTTAATGAATGAAAGGACCAAAAAAACAACCAGTTGCTTGAAGAAACAAACAAACAAAAAAAAGCACTGTACTCACGTTGGAATGACGAAAACGAAACAAATACAGGCGACGTTTCGACCACGGAGGTCTTCATCAGGCACAAGAATTACACACAAAAAGAAGAAGACAGACGTGTAATTCTTGTGCCTGATGAAGACCCCTGTGGTCGAAACGTCGCCTGTATTTGTTTCGTTTTTGTCATTCCAACGTGAGTACGGTGCTTTTTGGTCTTTTTGTTTTTCGCTCTTTCGTGCAGTCGCCATTGTTCTATTGCTTTAAGATACAAATTAACCTGAAATGCTACCACCCGTTTACATAGAGAATGCAACCAGGCTTTTAATTCTGTGTATGTGACCAAGAGGGATGATGCTGTCCCCTTGCAGGTGCTTGGCTAGATATTAAATGGTGAGCCAAACTATTTTGACGAGGATGACAGTGTTCAAGTATGTAATGCAGCCTGCAACGTATTTTCTCGACATTTCCTCGCCACACCCTCTTCTCTCGCCAGAAAGAAAGAACTTTCAACCGACGTTTATGACTGACAGACGAGAAAAGTGAAGGGATAGTGATCGTGAACATACAATTTCATGTCAAATGTATGTATTGTCGAAGGTTCTCATTGTGGGGCTTTTGTTGATTTTGTGTATGATTGTGTGTCTCTGTGTGTATGTGTGTGTGTGTGTGTGTGTGTGTGTGTGTGTGTGTGTGTGTGTGTGTGTGTGTGTGTGTATGTGTGTGTCCAAATGAAGTCGTGTAACATACTGTCACGACATTTGCTTGACACACCCGCTTCTCACCCAGAAGCAAACAATGTTCAACTGATGTTTATAACCGACATGAGAGCGACGAGAAGGGATTGCGACTATGAATATATGAGAATATATCTCGTACGATTGCATGCCAGATGTGTGTATATGTGGCGTTTCTGATAAAGAAGAAGTTGTTACTCTGACTTTTTGAATTTGATTTGATTGGTTATAAGTATTGGGCGGTGCTGACATCAATGTGTGTGTGTGCGTGTGTGTGTGTGTGGATGTGTGTGTGGATGTGTGTGTGTGCTTGTGTGTGTGTGTGTGTGTGTGTGTGTGTTTGTGTGTGTGTGTGTGTGTGTGTGTGTGTGTGTGCGAGTGAGTTTGTGTGTGTGTTTGTGAGTCTGTTTGTCTATGTGTATGTACTTTAAGACATGTGTCAGCACAAATCTCCGAAAGTTTGAAGACAATGCGTTAAGGCCAACAAAAAAAGGTGTGGTTAAGGTAACATAGCCAAAAAAAATAGGGTAGGAAGGTAGGCAATCACTTTTTTTTTTTTTACTTTTTTTTCTAATGTGTACAAATTAAACCTACTTGACAGGGAAATAAGTGTGCGACTCGAGCGCTTTCGCTTTCATTGCGTTTTCTGCACTCGGTTTTTTTGTTGGTTTTTTTACAAAAATTAATGTAATAAAAAGTTATAGGGTCGGCCCATAAAAATAGGGTAGGTCGGGTTACCGTAACCACACCTATTTTTTTTTTAGGCCTAACGAGTTTCTCAAATGTACCATTTTTTGTCTCATTTCCCGCTAAAACGGCTTCAAAAACTGCCTTGTATGCCTGCTGAGAGGATTGACACCTACACCGCTCAGCATGCCATAGCGTCCATGGTAGACAAGATATGCGAACAAAACCGACTGATTTTGATGCAGATTTGATTGTTCTGTCTAAGGACATGCTAAACATGTTTCGTTTTGGCAGTTCTGATTTGTTGTCAATTTTAACGCGGGAACCTTGATTTTGCGAATTTGATTTTGGGGGGTGTCTGTGTTGTAGGTTCCACTGTATCGACACTACGTCATGTAAACTCAATCTGTTTTCTGAATAAGTTAGGGGAATAAACGGCCTTTCCCGTCATATAATTGGTTTTACGATAAACGGCTTCATCCGAAAGATCTGCCCTAAAACGCATCTGTATAGTTTTTTATGACGAGTAGTGTAGTTAACACGATTTACATAGAATGAAGAAGTACAATGTATGCCATGTAGTTACTGAATGTAGGTTGAGCTTGCGGAATATTGTTTGAATATTGCACCTGCAGTGATGACGTCACACGTGACGTCGAAGCTACAGGTAAGCGAGGTGTAAACTGATGGTATTTACGGGAAGCTGAATGTGCCTTTAACCGAGACCACGCTGACCGGGACATGATTTTCCCTTTAACCTGACGTCACAGCTGTTCGTGAATGACGCAAAAAGGATTCTTCGCGCTGCCTTTCCGAAACCCCATGATATCAAGGTTTTACATTAGCCTGACTGGGAAATAAATGAAGACAGTACTTTCACTGTAGAATTTTAATTGGTTTAACAAGGAGCCAACGTGTTCGATGAATGACTATTGCAACAACTTACGATGAGAGCACCACTTTTTCATGTCTTCGTTTGCGTGACTCTACAATGTTTTTCCTTCACGCAAGCAACTTCGGGGACAGGACAAGAAGGTACAGCCTGTGATATCTGTATTTTACCTTTTCATTTAATACTTTCCAAGCGATTTCAAAATTGCTAAGACCATCAGTGTGTGTGTGTGTGTGTGTGTGTGTGTGTGTGTGTGTGTGTGTGTGTGTGTGTGTGTGTGTGTGTGTGTGTGTGTGTACCCATGTTTCCACAGGTTTGGTTGCCTAAATCACCATAAGGCAACCATCCACACGTGGATGACAACCTAAACTCTGGATGGCAACCTAATTGTGTGGATGGTCGCTTCATTTAACACCGTTAAATTGACTTTTTTGACGGAAAGAATGTCATAACAATGTTCAAAATGACATTCCTTCCGTCCTCCATAGGCGACGAAATAGGTCAAATTTTGTGCATTTTTTAGTGCAAAATTCTTCGATGCCGGAGCGAGTACTGCACCCAGTGCTGTTGTAGTGCAAGTGCACTAGAAAGGCACTACACCCAGTGCCGCCTCTTAGGTAACCATCCACACTTTAGGTACGTGTGTGTGTGTGTGTGTGTGTGTGTGTCGTATGAAGTCGGTGTGTGTGTGGGTAGCCTATGTGTCTGTGTGCGTGCGTGTGAGTTTGAATTCAGTGTGTGTGTGTGTGTGTGTGTGTGTGTGTGTGTGTGTGTGTGTGTGTGTGTGTGTGTGTGTAAATCTATGTGGCTGGCCGGCTGGCTGGTATGCTATTCATCTAAGGAAAGCTGTGGAATCTACAATACCAGAAGGACAGCAAAGCAGGGACACAGGAGAATGTTTTAGGCAACCGTTAGCCGATTTAAAGTTCATCTTATCAATTAAGCATAGTAACAGCGCATTTTCGGGCAAATTGCATGCGTGTCTAAATTACATTCCTGATTATGTCCCTTGACGTCCATCATGTTAAATTCACCAGAAAACGTCCTCAAAATGTCTACTTCAATACTATACCTCAAAAGGTCTCCTTTTATTGAATAAATAACTGCCACATCATATATCTGTCGAGTGCTTAATTATTTCTGTTCGTCACAGCAGAATAAATGTAACTGAGGTAAGTGTCCCAAATCAATATGTCCTTGAACAGTACTGTTTTACCACGATTTTGAGCTCCCGTTCGCAAAGCTGGGCACTGTCAGCTTCCTAGAATTTGGAACACTCAATTTGAATACAGTAAACCTTCCATCAAACGCCCTTGAAATGTCCAGAACAATCAGTCGTAAAAAGGAGGGGTCTTTATGGTAATTTGAGGGTAGACTTTCATCTCAGGCTAGGCAACTTCTTGTTGAATGTCTTCTGTCACAGCTGTCTCCGCTTCCCAACCTGTTGCGAATAGACTCTTGGTCTTTGATTATTGATTGAATCTTGGTTTTTTTCCCACTCCCAGACTAATGCGATACCGATCGCGGTTTCACCTTTCTTGCTCCACTCAATGACTTACTCTAACTTCTAGAGTCAAAAGTTATTACCAAGAAGAATACCCGTATGCCCATGTGTGTGTCGTCATCTTCTTTTCTTGGTAGGTTGCACCACAAGACTTGACTTCATACCACAAGCTGCCATTACAACAACGGGCTTCAACTCTGGAGACGCTCTTCAGGTCATGTGTTTCACATCTCTGTGGCCTTCAACTTCGCCCTCCCTTCTCTCCTTGACCTTGGGAGTATACACAAGTGAGTCAGCAGAATCGAGGAACAATGAAAAATCAGACAGTGGGAAGTCCACCGCTAACAAAGGTAAAAATGAACGCGCGACTGAGTAAAGTTCAAGGTCAGTGTCCCAGATCAATAGACGAATTCCGAAAACAAATCCGTCGGGTTTGGATTTGTTGAGGGAGAGTGGCCTTTTCTTGCGAAAACTCTGCCAAACATTGGAGGGTCCAATCACTAGCAACAGGAGTGTCTGAAACACGTGCTCGGCCCGTCCACGTGTTTCACACACACCCATCGCTAATGATTGGCCCCTCCAATGTTTGGCAGAGGTTTTGGAAGAAAATGTCACTCTTCCCCAACACATACAAACCCGACGGAGTTATTTCAACAAATTGTCTCTTATTTCAAAAAAGCCCTGAAGTAACGTCTCTTGAGAATGAAATAAAGATCACAGAATCAATCGAAATTCACACTTTTGACTACAATTTTGCTTGAGTTACAAGAGATTGACAAAGTGCTCCCTGTGTCATAATAGGATCCCAAATGACCTAGCAATTTTCCTTTCCTTTATTTGGTGTTTAACGTCGTTTTCAACCGTTCAAGGTTATATCGCGACGGACCTAGCAATGGGATAATACAGAAATGAAGAGGACACATAAAAAAAAAACTAAAAGAAAGAATACTTATATGTAAAACAGGCACCAACAGCGGTGCAAATGCTGGGAAGAACAAGAGAGCAGACAAGAGCGGTCAGAGGACTGCGGACAGTGCGGCCGTCACGCTGGTCAAGACGGACATGGCCAAGCTGGCCTTCCCGGGCCCCTCTGCCCGAGACTCCTACCGTGGCTTCCCCAATGTCACGCTGTCCCCTGGGTTTGAAGGCAAGGGTGTCAGCGCCATGGCCCATGTGGGTTAACAAGGTTTTTTTCGCTTCGATTGATGTTCTTTCGCCTTGAGTCGCCTTGTGGTGAGATATGTGCGCGTTATAAATTCTCGTATTATTCTTCTTCTTTTGTTTCTTCGTTCGTGGGGGCCCGGTGTAGGATCCGGTCCGGTCCCCCCTCTGAAGTAGTCCGCCGGGGGACCAATTCGTAGCAAAAACTGCTCTATAATGGTCCCCCCTTAGACATCCAGCCTCGTTTTTCTTGTTACAATGTTAGTAATGTTACCAGCAATTTCAGAGAAAAGAAAGGAAAGAATCAGAGACTGGTTTCATTTCTTCTTATCAGTATTTATTTATTATTCATTTTATTTCATGTGATTTTTCTTTTGAACGGCATTATAAATCAGATCTATTTTATTTTCTGCAAAATATAGTCAAACAAAGAGATTTCTGTCTGTGCACTACATAATACCGGACGAAGATATAGATTGAAAATGGCTTGAATGCCTAAGAAAAACGAGGCTGGATGTCTAAGGGGGGACCATTATAGAGCAGTTTTTGCCACGAATTGGTCCCCCGGGGGACTACTTCAGAGGGGGGACCGGACCGGATCCTACACCGGTAGCTCAGTTGGTAGAGCACTGGACTTGTGATCGGAAGGTCGCAGGTTCGAATTCGGGCCGGGACGGACACGGGTCAACTTTATGTGCTGACCCAGAGACGGAAGCCATGTCCCACCCCCGTGTCACTACAATGGCACGAAAAGGTCCTTGGCCATTCTGCCATAAGTGCAGGTGGCTGAATACACCTAAACCCGCAGACACCTGGGTAGCGCGACTCCGTTGCTGCTAGCTTTCCCCTGGGAGGAAGCGACCCGAATTTCCCAGCGATGGGACAATAAAGTAAGGAAAGGGAGGAGGAAAGGAAACTCCCACGTTCACTCATGTTTTTATACAAGTGGGTTTTTACGTGCATGACCGTTTATAGCCCGCCATTCAGGTAGCCATACACCGCTTTCGGGGGATTCGATTGATGTTGAATGACCCGGTGTGGGTTTTTTTTTAATTGATTTTGCAGACTGGCACGCGTGCGGCCTTTAAGAAATATATTCATCAAAAATGTCCAGCTCCGCACAGGAATCAGTCAGAATGTTGATTTTTGGGATGTGTCTAAGTAGAGAGTTGATCTTGTCTTATGACAGACTACTCAGTTTGTTTGTTTGTTCGTTCATGGGCTGAAACTCCCACGGCTTTTACGTGTATGACCATTTTTACCCCGCCATTTAGGCAGCCATACGCCGCTTTCGGGGGGAAGCATGCTGGGTATATTCGTGTTTTTATAACCCACCGAACTCTGACATGGATTACAGGATCTTTTCCGTGCGCACTTGGTCTTGTGCTTGCACATTAGTTGACCTGGGACCACGGCCGGGATTTGAACTCACGACCTTCCGATTAGGAGGCCGATGTCTTATCCACCAGACCACTGCGCCCGTCAGACTATACTCAGTAAAGTCGTGGACTGTATTCTCAGGTGCCCTCCAGTGACATTGGCCTTGGTCTGGAGGTGCGGATGTCTTCAGTCACCTGCGACCTGGCGTTCAGGGCGTTCTTCTGCACCGCCAGCAGCTGCGAGGCGGACAAGACCTCAGGAGCTGGGTGTGGAGCTCGTTTGGTTGAGACCTTGGTCTCTCCGGCTGTCGTTGTCAAAGGTGAATGTGTACTTGAAATGTTTCTTAAGCCCGCGTCCTTAATTGAGCCCGAAGTGGACTTCGCGAAGACTTCGCGAAGTCTTTTAACCGAAAACTCAGTGCTAAAGCTTCGTGCAGCAAGCTTCGCGACGTAAACTTCGCGTAGTCGACTTTGCGCACTTAAGGACAGGCTGTACGTTTGCGCATTGGTCGGAGCTTGTCGCAATTGTCCCTTTTTTTGTAACAATACCAGAAGTGTTGCTACGGTATTTATTTTCTTTGTCAAATTTGCCGAAATGGCTGTAAAGTTTCGGCAATTTTCAGAACTGTAAGGAAGACTTTGGCTTCACTGCCACCCAACGTTAAAACAAATTACCGCAAAGTATTCGGCGATTTTACTCAAATACTGTATTAAAATTGCAAACAAACTTTGTTGTTATCGGTGGGTAACTCACTTCAAACTGCTGAAATTTAAAGATGGATATCTAAAAGTGCTCGTACGAGTACATCACTGAATGCAAAAACGTGGTAACACAGAACTGAGCTCGATCAATGAAGCTGCCATCGTACAATTTACCTGCGGGTGAACTAAATTATCTCGCCTCTGCTGTTAAAGAGCTCTCTCTCTGGTGTATTGTGCTAGTCGGATATTCTACAACCTGGCTGCTTCCTGAGCACAATGGTGTGTGTGTGTGTGTGTGTGTGTGTGCGTGCGTGCGTGCGTGCGTGCGTGTGTGTGTGTGTATGTGTGCGTGTGTGTCAGTGTGTGCGTGCGTGCATGCGAAGGATTCGCCAAAGGCTGTCCCTGTGTGTGCTGTCAAAGGCCTTTTCAAAGTCGACGAAGTTGATGTACAGCTGTCTCTGCCATGCTGTGCGTGTGTGTGTGTGTAACTAATTACTTACCAATGTCAACCCGCAGGCTGCCCTTCTACTCAAGGGTCTGACCAGTTTGCGACCCCCAGATGTACACAGTCCAGACTCTTGACCGGTCCTGAGGAGGGGCCTGACATCACAGGTACAGTGGAACCCCCTTTTAAGCCCACCCGCCCCCCCAGCCCCCCCCCCCCCCCCCTCCAGTTTTAGAGAGAACTATTTTTGGGATAAAAGTCGCAGCTTACTTCATTTCGATGCTTCGTATATTCTCTCGTGTGCCAGGAGAGTTAACTCTGACTGACTGCTGTCGTGCACGTGTGTAATGCTTACTTCCCTTTTTCAGATCGCCAGATTTATACTTCCCGGGTTTTTTTCTTCAGATTTGTTCTTCATAACGTCTGCACATCTCCCGCTATTTTAAAACATCCCCTGTTGTAAGACCTGAGTTTGTAAGGTTTCTGGCAGTCTTTAACGGCAAAGTCCTTTCTGTGAAAATAGCTCTGCTCACAGATATTTTAGTACATGGGATAAGACCATAACTCCACTTGGACATTGCCAAAAAAACAAGTCTGGCTGCTTCTTGTGCAGAGTTAGAATTGTTGGGGTGAATGAATTCCTTAAAAGCCCCTGGATGGCCTCAACTCAAGTAAAAGCCCCTGGATGGCCTCAACTCAAGTAAAAGCCCCTGGATGGCCTCAACTCAAGTAAAAGCTTGGTCAGACCTGAGATAGTAAAGTTTAAGGGGCTTATTGTCCGTCAGGTCTTAATTGCTTATATTGGACATGAATTGGTTTATTCGATTCGAGTTTTTACGCCCTCACGGCTTTTGATGTATGCGTAATTAGGTGGTATCAGCCATCTGCACTTATGGTAGAATGACCAAGATCTTTAACGTGCCATTGTGGTGACACGGGGGTGGGAGATGGATACCGTCTCTGGGTCTGCACATAAAGTTGACCCGTGTCCGTCCCGGCCCGGATTCGAACCAGTCCAGTCCAGTGCTCTACCACCTGAGCTACCCGGGCCCCGACCTGAGATCGTGAGCCGACG
>NC_090247.1:12034754-12049754 GCF_037325665.1 Littorina saxatilis | reverse complement strand
ATAGTCAGCGTGCGTGAACCATTCCTAACATGATATTTCCTTATTCAGTGTCCATTCTCTCTCTCTCTCTCTCTCTCTCTCTCTCTCTCTCTCTCTCTCTCTCTCTCTCTCTCTCTCTCTCTCTCTCTCTCTCTCAGTCTCTCTCTCTCCCTCTGCTCTCTCTCTCTCTCTTTCTCTCTGTCTTTGTCTCTCTCTCTGTCTCTCTCTCTCTGTCTCTCTCTCTCTCTCTGTCTTTCTCTCTCTCTCTCTCTCTCTCTCTCTGTCTTTTTCTCTCTCTCCACCCTCTCTCTCTCTCTCTCTCTCTCTCTCTCTCTCTCTCTTTCAATCAGTCGGATGGTCAATATAACAATAATTAGACCAATTAGACAAACAAATAAGCATTCAATCAATTAATCATTCATTTTAATCAATATAGTTAATGAATCGATCGATTCCATCAAACAATCAATCAACAATAAATCAATTCACCAGTCAACTAATTAATCAGAGTCAGCATAAACGTGTACTTCTTAAACATAAACGTGTTCTTCTTAAACATAAACGTGTACTTCTTAAACATAAACGTGTACTTCTTAAACATAAACGTGTAGCCTATTTCTTAAACATAAACGTGTACTTCTTAAACATAATCGTGTAGCCTACTTCTTAAACATAAACGTGTAGGTCTACTTCTTAAACATAAACGTGTAGCCTACTTCTTAAACAAAAACGTGTACTTCTTAAACATAAACGTGTACTTCTTAAACATAAACGTGTACTTCTTAAACATAAAAGCACAATTCTTACCTTTGAATGAAAAACAGCAAAACATCTTAAGTCGTAAGTTTTGTCCCCAAAATGCGAGCCTGTTACGGTAGCCGTGTCGTGTTTCGCTTTGAACTCTCCACTGAATGAACAGGCAGATTTAGACAGCTGACTATTGCTGCGGTGACACACCACACCTGAGCTACCGGTATATCTGGATTTCGCAATGAGTGTTTACAAGGATAATATTATGAAACTGCTCACTGAAATTGCACGACGCGTGTATACGTAGTTCAGAGATACAGATCTACAGAGTGACTCTTCTGATTAAAACACATAGGGCCTATGTGCGTGTGCATACACTGATTAGTCACATTTCTGATAATTAACTGGTTGCGACGTGACATATAGGTATACAAACAAAGGTCAGTCTCACTTTTGATAACGGATAGTTCCGGCTCGTTAATTCAGAGACCTACTTACCGCTGGAATCCGGGACAGCTCAACGGAAAATCCCATTCACGGAAAATCCCATTCACAACGATGAAGTTTATTAATATACTGTAACAGGATCTTTACAGTACACTTTCACTTTGTCTACGAGTAGTCACTAAAGTAGAACAAAAAGACGACAGAGAGATCTTTTGTCTTCGCTATAAGCAGAAAACTAATAATTTAAACTTAATTTTAAACTAGTTCGACGATGATAAAGTTCACTCAGATGCACTCATTCAGTGCAACATGATGTGCTTACACTTTCACAGTGAAGCTCTCTATCTACGAGTCGTTACAAAAATAAAACAAACAGAGAACACATAAAAATATAAGAAGATAACTAATACGATGGTCATATATTTTACTCATTAGATGTAGCCTATTTATTCAGAGCAGCCGGATTTGTGTACACTTGACTTTCACATGGATCGAGGACTTTGTTTGTTCGTTACGGATATAAAACAAAATTGATATAAAAGACACGGGGAGAATCCTTTGTATTCTTTTAAAAGGAGAAAACGAACAAACTAGTTCGTCAGTAATGACGTTTTCTCATTGGATGTGCTCATTTAGTGAAACAGGATCTTCGTGCACTTTCAGCGGAAAGATCTTTGTGTACTCCTTTCTCAAATAAAACATACAGAGGACACAGAGAAAAATCTTAATTGCTTACGTTAAAACCAGAAAACTAACAAACTGGTTTGACAACGATGAAATGGACGCACCCATGTAGACTTTGACAGAAAAGATCTTCGTCTACTCCTTACTAAAACAAAACAAACAGAAGACACAGAGAGAAAAACAGAAAACAGAAAACAGAAAACTGAACAAAGTTGGTCCGACAGTAATAAAGTTCACTCAATTGGCTGTACTCATTCAGTATAACAGGATCTGTGTACACTCTCACAAAGAAAATCGTGTGTCCAGTTGTTTTGCATTAAAAAAAAACTTTAAAAAACTAGTCACAGGGAAAATCCTTTACGTTTCAAACAAAAACAGTGGGAACAAAATTTAAAACGTAAAAAGAGAACGAACTCGGCTAAACTCAGTGTTTCCTGTTCCATTTTCACAATGCGACTCATGACCCCTGTCTTCAAACCACGATAACATAGGAACACAAAAATACGGAGGCCGAAAATAGAAGTTTACTACTGACTGCTAGAATGTTCTGCGTAAGACATTAAATACACTGACCTTTTTTGTTTAAAGATACCCTTCTCCTTGAATAAATCATAGTGTAAACCGACACAAGCGGTCCCCATGCTTTTGACATACGATACGGAATGCCTTCCAGTGACTTGCACAACTGAATACCTGAAATCAACAGCCATGGCTGCCTGGTCGTACTTTTCTAAGCAGAATGGGCTTTTCTTGTCGAGTTACACACAGATTGACAGCGGTGTCAGTTAAACAATTCTGATCAATTCTTCTTCTTCTTCTGCGTTCCCGTCGCCATGCTATACTGTCAACGTTGGTGACTTAACACATATTAATTTTACACAACATCCATCCACATTGCTCACATTCTAAGACTTAGCCCTGGTAGTAACAGTTCCAACATTTTTGAACTGATATATATATACACATGTGTATCCACACATCAACAAACTCCCCTGCCTGGGGTTCAAAATTCCACAAGCAACAAACTTGCTGCTGCACATTCACGTCTTTAATAAGACAAAGATTGCAGTTCGTAGCTAGTAGCTTCCCTTGCTTCTCTGTCTTTGTCATTTATTGGTTTGTGCAGTGCAGTTGTTTTGTCAGTTATTCTCCTCTGTATCTGTTCTATCGTCTTTCTTCTTCTTTTGTGTGTGTTTATTTTTGTGTTTTTGTGCCTGAAGAAGACCCTTAGGTCGAAACGTCGCTGTTATTCGTTCCGTGTTCGTCATTTTAACGTGAGTACATTGCTTTTTGGTCTCTTTAAAAATATAAACATTATTATCAAAATCAAATTTCCGAAATCGATTTAAAAACAATTTCATCTTATTCCTTGTCGGTTCCTGATTCCAAAAACATATAGATATGATATGTTTGGACAAACACGCTCAGAAAGTTCTAACGAAGAGAGGTACAGAAAAGCGTGCTATGCAGCACAGCGAAACCACTACCGCGATGAACAGGCTAGTCAGTTTCGAATTCACTCCGTTTTGCACAAGCGGCGGACTACGGTCATTGTGAAAAATTGCAGTGCGTTCAGTTTCATTCTGTGAGTTCCACAGCTTGACTAAATGTAGTAATTTCGCCTTACGCGACTTGTTTACATTTAGTGTGTGTGCGTGTAGAGCGATTCCGAGAAAACTAATGGACCGATTTTCATGAAACTTTACATACACATTCTTTCAGATGATTTACCCAGACCATTCTTCCTTTTTCGATAAATGTCTTTAATGACGTCATATCCGGCTTTTTTTGTAAGTTGAGGCGGTATACGCACTGTCACGCCCTCGTCATAGTTTTTCAGTCAAATTGATTAAAATCAGTGTTCTGGTCAAGCAATCTTCGACGAAGCCCGGACTATAAGATTGCCTTTCAGGTTGCAAGCTTAGAAATTAATTAAAAAGATTGGTCATTAAAACTTGAATCTCAAACTGTTATAATTATGTCCGTCTGTTTGTTATGTCTTAATGTTGTATATATATCTCTTGCCGTATACTTGCCATTTACATATTTATTATACATGTTGAAGGATGAATGATGATGATACATTGTAGACGGATGCATGTTATTGATTAAAAGCCCCACAATGATGTGCTTGGCAAATACAAGAAGAAATAAAAAGAAAAATAATCTCAAACTCGAACTCGAAAACTTTATTACGGAAGGGTAATTGCATAAGGTCTATATGCCTAATATGGTCCTTTCTTACAGCTATAGTCCCTACTACAACTGATAAAGAGGGATGTCAGGGCGGAACATGTGTCTTCAGTTTCAACCGAAAACGTTGTCACGGACGCAAACGTGACAACTGGTGACTGAAAGACATGTGGAATACACTGTGTTACACCGATTGCATAGCGTACAACTTCTAAAAATAGTCTATCTTGTACAGTTGTTTTTGGAGTGACCACGCGGCATGAAGAACTTGAATTTGCTAGTCCAGTTCTGCAAGTCGTCGGTGAAATCGTGGGACCTCGTAAGTGCTTCTTGGCGCCAAGTCACTTACGAGATCCCACGTGATTTCACCGACGAAGCATTATTAGGATGTCACTGTCACTGAGTCACCGTAGTGTGCACTGTGTGTCACCTGATTACATTGCTAGACTGAAAATGTTTGAAACTCGGACATTGTAATGTTAATTTCTCTTAGCACTGATATAGCCCCGTGTCAGGTTCACTGTCACATCAAATAGTGTCAATAGTATCTGTCACGATTTCATCTTTCGCCTGTGTACATATTTCTCCCTCGACATATACTCAAGACTGAAATGTTGTTTCCTGGTAAAATTAAGAAGTGAAATTATTTATGGACGAAAAGCATGTCAGTTTCTTGCATGTGAAGAAAATTGGTGGTAAAATTTAATAGATTTCACCCCCCAAATCGAATTCTTCGAAAACGTGTACTGAGTGGTTACGTCCCTTGAGTAAGAAGAAAAACATTATTTTTAGGATGAATCAAATTTCTAAGTTAAATAAAACAAATTGGATGGACAAATTTGGCCCCATGAATGTAAGGTACACAAGGTCGCTCATCAATACTATCGAAGGGTGTTTTTTTGCTTTGTTCAGTGTAGAGTTTATACTAGATCAACGCGGCCGAGACTGAAGCGAAATATCAACACGGCGAAAGATGAAAACGTCACACCGGCGTGTGACGTCACTGATTTCACACGGGGCTATCACTCAGTTCTGGTGCCCGAATCAGTACCGGGCGGTACTATAGACATGTTGATCCAGCTTTTCTGGGTTTTTGTTTGTTTGGATGCAATGTACCATGTTGCAACACAGCAAACCCTGCATGGGCTGGTAGGACTAGGAACTAAGTCGGCAGTGTAGAAACATGACTTTTGTTCGCAGTCTCAACTTCAATACTTTCGGGTGGCTGGGCGGGTGGGGGATGAAGAACTCGTGAACGGCCGGATGTGTGCTGGTTCACTTTTTACCGTTTCGAAGTCAAAACTGACATGAATCTTTTCAGAGCTCAAAGGACTCTCATTTCAGTTCCGGCAGTACCAGCGAACGACAAGAAGAGTTCCGGCAGTACATGATTGTATATGAAATTGTTTTCAGATTTTTGCGCAAGTTCAAAACCGATTTCATTCCCTCCAAAATCATATGAATGACACACGTATTATTCCCCAAAAAATTATATGAATGGAACACTTGCACATCGTTCTTTTTCTTTCCAGTATATGTGCAAACACTGAGGATATGCTTCTTTCCAGTCTCAGCCTGTCAACTGAGTCAGTTGACCCTCAGAGACGTACGAATTTACGTCCGCTCTGCTCCTATACTTTAGCTTCGCGGTCAGGCCTAACGATCAATCACGATCATTGATTATTTTTTAGGTAGCATTTGCCAATATAGAGGGAGGGGCACTTTTCGGACGATTGTCACAGGTATTATCGTTTATTAATAGCAACAGGTGGTTGTCTATTTTTAGTCCATTGCTAAAGTCTATTTTTACCTGAAACCCGGAAGTCCGTCACAATAGCGTCCCTTGATAACATGGCTGCCTTACTTGACAGGAAAGGGAAGCCGCAGACCGTAGAATGATGGCTTTCCTGCAAAAACTCGCTGCATCTTTAAGAAGAGGAAGAGCAGCAGAGCTTCCTAAAGGTCAGATGATCTATGTTCAATTCATTTAAGTTTGGTTGATGCTGTGCAGTAGTCAGAAATGGTCGACAAGAGGAATGCGGATATCGATTTTTGCACAGTTGTGGCTCTAACCGTTACTTTCAGTTTAGCAGTCGGAATGCCGTAACTGTATGTCCGCTGACTATCTTCGCAAATCATTCTAGCATGGCAGAGCTCTGTCAGATTCTATCTTCTGTTTGCAAGAATAAATCCGAAACAGGTATACTGCGAACTTTGTAAAGTCAGGAATACAAAATCAGGAGGGTTTAATTTATGGAATGTTTGTTTACGGTTTAATTTTTGAATGACATTGACAATGCAGAACATGTTTTGTGTGTGCATTACCATACACTATATGTAACGGTTCCTTTATTAACCTTTCTTGTTTGTCCTCTTTATTATTTTTGCAAGTATCTTATTTACCTTGATGAATTTTAAAGACAAGAATTGCTTTTTCTGGTTATAGTTGTACTCTACAAATTATGTGCATTAAAATGTAGCATCGTACATACTGCCATGTCCATATTGCGTGTAAAATACTGTATTACCATAGTTTGTATTTTGTGTACTTGATTCTTGATGTGTCACCAGAAAGGCAAAGGCACATACCTCAGCTGTTTAGGCAAAAGAAATATAATTGTCTGCAGGTGTGAATATAGCTAAAACAAACAAGTCGCGTAAAGCGATTTAAAAAAAATTGTCAATCTGTAGGCATCAAACTAAAAGATCAACTCTAAAAACCAGTCATCGGTGAGACTACATTCAGATAGTTTCGGCTTATCATACCCGAAGACTTAGATGTGTCACGCTCATCTCCGCGAAGCTTGCAAAAATGCAAACATTATACTCAACCTATTTTGTTTGATTCTGAGCACGTTTTTAAAGTAAACATAGCATATCTATATACTTTTGAACTCAGGAGAAGATGAGGAATACAATGAAATGATTTGTTAATCTGTAAATGAACACTTTTTAAATGATAACTTAATGAGCAAACTAATAAACTAATTTTTAAGCTTCCAAGCTGAAATGCAATACCAAAGTCTGGACTGAATCAAAAATTGCTTGACCAAAATTTCAATTAATTTGATTAAAAAATGGGGGCGTGATAGTTCCACCTCAACTGTATCAATAAAAGCCGGATATGACGTCATCAAAGACATTTATACAAAAAAATAAGAATAAAAACGTCTGGGGATATCATACCCAGGAACTCTCATGTCACGTTTCATGAAAATCGGTCCGGTAGTTTTCTCTGAATCACTCCACACATACACCATGACCCTCGTCTGGATGCAACAGTTGACTCTTTTTTGTGAGTGCTATTCTTTATGACAATGGTAAATATGTGCATGTGGTTATCAATTTCTTTCAATAATGGTCCATTGATTGATTTTGACTGTCCACATGCTGTTTTCAGATGACAAGGATGCCTTTTACATTCTGATGCCAATGGTGATTGGAAACCAGCACAGGTATGGGTCTTCAAGTGTGGAGTGTGTATGAACATTTTCAGAGAAAGAAAATCAGATCCAGAGAAATAAGATTTATGCATACTGTGCATCTATAATTATATGTATCTGAGTCTGTCTTGGTGGTGTTCACGTGTGTGAGAGAGAGAGAGAAGGGGAGTAAGAGAGAGAGAGAGAAGGGGAGTAAGAGAGAGAGAGAGAGTATAGTTGGGTTATAGTTCGATACGTAGATGCCCATATTTAAACGTTCTTAGATGTGCACAATTACATCTGTAAAATAATATGATTGGTTGTTAAAGACCCTTGAATGATACTGATAGGCGCAATGGCCTAGCGGATAAGACGCCAGCCTTCCAAGCGCCACCTGGTGGGTTAAGGATCGAAGATTTTTTTCCAATCTCCCAGGTCAACTTATGTGCAGACCTGCTAGTGCCTTATCCCCATTGTAATCGCAAGCACAAGACTAAGTCTGCATGGACAAGATCCTGTAATCCATGTCAGAATTTGGTGAGTTAAAGAAACACGAAAATACCAAGCATGCATCCCCTGCCTAAAACGGGGGAGGGGGGGGGGGGGACGGTCGGTCGGTCGTACACGTTAAAATCGTGGGAGTTTCAGACCATGAACAAAGAAGAAGAAAGGACCATTGAACAATGGGTTTGTATCTCACTTACAATTGTCCAAATATTAATGTGTCAAGAGTCAGTGTTTTCCATTTGTAGAACATAAAAAAAGCTTTGTCTAAAACGTGGTTATAAAGTGAACAAATTGAGCTTCTCTTATTTGAATGAAGTGGGGACACAGAAGAAGAAGAAGAAGATATGAATGAAGGATTTGGTTAAGACAGAAATTTAATCAAACTGTAATGTCATGACATATGAATACGAATCAATTGGATATTTGGATCCATGTACCCAAACATATGCTTACGAAAATATGTTAGCAGATTCTGGATGATTTGATATGTTGATTCAGATCGGTGTCCGACTTGCTGTCAAGTTCCAAGTTCCAAGTGTCCTTCCAGTGTGGCCGAGCTCAGAGAAGTCTGCTTCACATTGCAGCAACGTATGTGCCACATTTTCCACTGTTTGTCCAGAGAATCCACTGTTTCACTTTCATTCATGTTTAACTTAACTTAATAAAAAAAAATAATAATAAAAAAAAATGTTTGGAAAAAAAAGAATTTTAGGTAGTTTCTGTGGCATGATTATTTCTGTGGAATGTTTATTTAAGAAAACTGTTCCTTGAACTACGAGTGAACTGTACTGCAGCCCATTTTAGTTCACGAGAATGCAGTCAGATGTTCACTGTTTTCACTTTTGTCTTAATACTAACGCTCATTTAAAACAAAAAAGGTTCTTAACTGAAAGTAACACATGATACAATGCATGTATAATTTATTGCAGGTTGTTGAGAGTGGGGTAGGGGAAGTGATGTCGATTGATTAGTTATATAGACATGTCTGCATGCCGTGGGCGGGTATGTAGCTCAGTCGGTAGCGCGCTGGATTTGTATCCAGTTGGCCGCTGTCAGCGTGAGTTCGTCCCCACGTTCGGCGAGAGATTTATTTCTCAGAGTCAACTTTGTGTGCAGACTCTCCTCAGTGTCCGAACACCCACGTGTGTAGACGCAAGCACAAGAATAAGTGCGCACGAAAAAGATCCTGTAATCCATGTCAGAGTTCGGTGGGTTATAAAAACATGAAAATACCCAGCATGCTTCCTCCGAAAACGGCGTATGGCTGCCTAAATGGCGGGGTAAAAAGCGGTCATACACGTAAAATTCCACTCGTGCAAAAAAAAACATGAGTGTACGTGGGAGTTTCAGCCCACGAACGCAGAAGAAGAAGAAGAAGAAGTGTGCATGCCAATGAAAGCTGTTCCCTGCTGAACTTAAATGTGCTTGGTTTTGGTTTTTTCCAGTTGCGGTAACTATGAGTGCCTGTGTTTGCTGCTAAAGAAAGGATCAGAAATCAACCAGCAGGACAAGTCTGGGTGTACGCCATTGCATTTGTCAGCTAAAAACGGGTAAGGCCAAAAGAAAAATATGTCTGTTTCTGGTAACATCGCCCAAAAAAATAGGGTCGGTCGATCGGTTTTTTTTTTTAACTTTTTTTTTTAAACCTTTTTCTTTCGTTTTGTTAACGTCTTTTTACGTTTTGTTTTTTTCCCGGTGTCATTGGTCGCCATGTTTTTTTCGCGGTTTTTTGAAACGTGCAAAATCAAACTGTACAAAATGCATATAATCTATGTCTTTGATCAGGGTTTTCATCTCTGCATTGGCGAGAAAAGCCTTCCTGTCATACAGTACGCATGATCGGTCGTTCGTACATCTAGGTAATAGTTGTGTCACACAAACTCGGGGAACGCCCAGCGTACGGTGGAAATAGGAGGCCGACGCCACTATGTTTGACGACAGCTCTTCCACATCGCATGAATGCACACAATCGTTGTCGCCAATCATGACAATCATGACAACAAGAGGTTCTGGCTTCACCCGGCGCACTTTCCGAACAAAGGCGGGGCTTGTCAAATCCTTGACTCGTGCCCCACCCACGCCGTGAAAATGCACCGAGGCTCGCTCAACGTTGAAGCTCTCGCAGACACGACGGTTGCTCCAAAACAAAATCGTCTGCTCCCGAGACAGAGAAATAGTATACATCATGTACGGTCATAATCTGTTGCATAAATTCCCTATATATACGATTTCACTTTCTATTTAGAACGCAGGACTTCTTGTGTTTATGTTAGGATATTACGTGTAGATGAAGAAAACCTTTTTTGATGTCTTTTTCAGGCAGAGAAAATGTTTGAACAAACTCCTAGAGTATGAGTGTGACATCAACATCAGGAACAATGAAGGACTCACTGCAGTAAGTGCACTGTGTGTGTGTAGCAATGACAGGGCCGAAGTGTATGGGGGGTTTGTCTTTCTGTCTGGCTGGCTGCACATATATATATCTCTCACTCTTTGTTTGTGTGTCTGTCTGTATGTTCAAACACAAGATTTTTGCATTTTTTTCAAGTTTGACTTTTTGGTTTTCTGGGTCTAAATGATTAGGTTGTGTGTTTCAAGTCAGCCTCTCTCCCTTTTTAATTTGAAAGCATAGTTAAATAATTAACATGTTAGATATTATTTGACAGGTGCACTGGTTGGCAGTCAACGGCCGCACAGAACTGTTGGAAGACATGCTGTCTCGCATCAAGGATGTGGACATCGAGGTCAGTGTTCAATTTCTGAAAATGATACGGTCAAACCTGTCCATAATGACCCCCCCAGGGAGCAACCGTTAGTGGTCGCAATAGACAGGTGGTAGTTACATGGGTGTTACTCTTCCGGCTTTTGCCGGATTTCCTGTTTTTGAAAAAATCTGAAGCCGGAAATTCCGGTTTTCCGGGTTTTCAAAAAAAAAATAAAATAAAAAGCTTCGTTTCGCTAAGTTGAAATAACGAGCAGCGGTTCCGATCCGACTTTTGACACCGGTTCGCGTGCTTTCTCGGTTCACTCCCTTGGATTTGCCGCCATCTTGCTTATTATGATTTGGTTTCGTCAGTGTCCAGAAACTTTCTTTCAAACTTGAGCATTTTGGACCCCTGCCTTTCAGGTTTTTTGATTTTTCCCAGTAACACCCATGTAGCTATAGAAAGGTGAATTATACAGAGAGAAAAAAGTCTGGCATTCTTGGGGTTGGTTGTTGGGGGCAGGTGGTTGCTTTCAAGACGTGGTCGCCAGGGCAGGTTTGACTCTTAATGTTGCACTACTTTGAAGTGTAAAGATGCCTTGATCTTTCCCATGTAGACAATCATGTCCATCAACATAGATTCGTCCAGATTTTTATTTGGAAAAAGACAATCCTTTCACTTGTGCATAAAGTGGAACCCCCCTTTTATGACCCACCAATATAAGACTTCTGTGCTTTTAAGACATGGCTTTTTTTCTGTTTGTAACCTTTGTAAACTTAAGACTCCCTCCTTTTTCAGGTCTTAAAATGGGGGTGGGTGGGTGGGGGGGGGGGTATTCCACTGTACACCAGACATCAACCACCTTCAGTCTGTGCTGAGTTGACATTTTATGAGGAAATAATTTTGTGAAATGACCTCCTGGTCTTTTGACTCTCCAAACTGTAACTGCGGGGGTACAAGCCCAACCCCCCCCCCCCCCCCCCCCCCCCCCCGTACATTAAAGTTTGGGGTCCTGGGAGTCCAGGTGGACCGTCTATGGCGAGCCCTGAAAGCCACCTGCAATTTAAGAAGACTTTGAGTTTGCCCCAAGAATGTCCTTTCATCACAAGCACCACAGTAGCGGGTTTGTGTTTCTGTGTTACGTACTGTTGATGGTGCGTTGAAATCATGAGTTGCACAGATAACCGGATTAACGTTTGTTTTGCTGTGTGCAGGATGCACAGGGCCAGACACCGCTCCATGTCGCCTGTCAGAACGGACACTTGCAGGTGAGGCAAATCAATAGGTTCATCTTACCTTTGACAATGACAATTCTGTATTTTTCGATGGTAACAAGAATAAGCATAGATATGCTTATTTGCATCTTGCCCTCGCCCTAAAGAGGGACTAATCTACTTTTACTAGATTTTAGTCAAGCAGTATGTAAGAAATGTTAAGTCCTTTGTACTGGAAACTTGCATTCTCCCAGTAAGGTAATACATTGTACTACGTTGCAAGCCCCTAGAGCAAATTTTTCATTAGTGCTTTTGTGAATAAGAAACAATTGACAAGTGGCTCTATCCCCTCTCCCCCCTTTCCCCGTCGCGATATAACCTTCGTGGTTGAAAACGACATTAAGAACCAAATAAAGAAAGAAAGAATCTACTTTTACTACTACAACTACTAAAAACTACATGAATGCATAATTAATGGCAGAACATATAAGTTTATGTACAAGAAGTGTATAGAAACATTGTAATTCATAAGCTATGTACAGAACATCTGACCAAAGAGAATATGGGAACTTGTAATATGGCTGTTTGTAAAAGGTAAAGTACTGTAAACCATTCTGTTTGAATTCATTATGATAGTGTTATTACTGTGTTGATTCATGTCTGGTTTCAGACGTTGCTGTGTTTGGTGAACAACGGAGCCAACGTGAACAAGGCCAACAAGAGTGCCTGGACACCGCTTCACTTTGCCTGCAAGTCAGTGATTGTTCTTGTGTTTCTTTTAGACAATAGTCATACTGTAACCAAGTACCCGAAGCACAAGAATTACCTTCGGAGGCAAAGCCAGTCAAACAGGATTGAGATTTTAGAGCTAATTTCTTAGCCCTACAAAAACTGCTATGGGTACACAAAGGTTCCCTAGAGCATACAAGGAGACAGCAGCAGCCACACCCTAGGCCCCCCCCAAAAAAATAGTCTGTTTACGGTATCCCGGCTGACCCTAATAATTTTTCGCACGACCCTAGACTTTTATTTTTGCATTTGGGGGGGGGGAAAAAAAGAAAAAAAAATAACGTAAAAATATGGTTTTTGGGAGGAAAAAAAAAAAATTCCCGACCTACCGACCCTATTTTTTTGGCCTATGTTACCGTAAACAGACCTATTTTTTTTTGGGCCCTATCACAAACACAACTTGACTGGTGTCTAGCTGGCGACGTAGAAGTAACGTCGAGCTACTATAAATAGCTCGTGCTCTTTGCCGGCAGACAGCTCTGCAGAGTCTGCTGTGAAGGGTGACCTACTTCAGTTCTGTCAATCTTGGGTGATAATTCTTTTTGTGAATAAAAAGCTTTACATTAGAGAGAGAACTATTGTTAGCTACAGTAAGAAATTCAAAAGGAATATCTGCCCCCCTTTGAGAAATGAAAGCGATGTGTGCATTTTGGGGCTTTCGGAGGGACGATTGCGAGGTTGACTCCATTCTTGTCATGTTTCGTAAGCGCGGTACATACAATCTTGCACACGTTTGCTTTAGTAGTGGCAAAGAAGAAAAGCATGAGACATCTTCTTCTTCTGCGATCGTGGGCTGAAACTCCCACATACATTCGTGTTTATGCACGAGTGGATTTTTATGTGTATGACCGTTTTTACCCGGCCATTTAGGCAGCCATACGCCGCTTTCGGAGGAAGCATGCTGGGTATTTTTGTGTTTCTATAACCCACCGAACTCTCACCTAGATTACAGGATCTTTTCCGTGCGCACTTGGGCTTGTGCTTACGTGTACACACCCAGTCGAAGGGTGATAAGGCACTAGCAGGTCTGCACATAAGTTGACCTGGGAGATCGAAAAAATCTCTACCTTAACCCACCAGGCGATGCCGGGATTCGAACCCACGACCTTCCGCTTTGGAGGCCGGCGTCTTACCACCAAGCCATTGCGCCTATTGCGCATGAGACATCAATAGTTGTGACTTGTTTCAGACATGGTCAGCACGAAGCGGTGGACATATTGCTGAAACACGGGGCGGAGTTGCGGCCTGAAGTCGCTGGGAGGACACCACTCGCTCTCTGCCTGGAGGTAAACTTCTGGATAGCTTAGGCCAAACAAAAATATATGTTGGTTTAGGGTAACCCGACCGACCCTATTTTTTCCTGCCGACCCCAAAACTTTTTTTTTATTTCTCAACAAAAATCAAACAAAAACAACCTCTGGCACATTTTGCGAACCACATTTTGGGAAGCACAATACTGTATGGCAGCTGGCTTTCCCAAGAGAGAAAGCAACCTAAATTTCAATGAGGGTCACCTCACAGGACTATATACATTCTTATCTTATCTTATATGTTCATTTTGTTACATTTAGTCAAGTTTTGACTAAATGTTTTAACATAGAGGGGGAATCGAGACGAGGGTCGTGGTGTATGTGTGTGTGTCTGTCTGTCTGTCTGTCTGTCTGTCTGTCTGTCTGTGCGTGTGTGTATGTAGAGCGATTCAGACTAAACTACTGGACCGATCGTTATGAAATTTTACATGAGAGTTCCTGGGAATGATATCCCCGGACGTTTTTTTCTTTTTTTCGATAAATGTCTTTCATGACGTCATATCCGGCTTTTTGTAAAAGTTGAGGCGGCACTGTCACACCCTCATTTTTCAATCAAATTGATTGAAATTTTGGCCAAGCAATCTTCGACGAAGGCCGGACTTCGGTATTGCATTTCAGCTTGGTGGCTTAAAAATTAATTAATGACTTTGGTCATTAAAAATCTGAAAATTGTAAAAACAATTATATAACGATCCAAATTTACGTTCATCTTATTCTTCATCATTTCCTGATTCCAAAAACATATAAATATGTTATATTTGGATTAAAAACAAGCTCTGAAAAATAAAAATATAAAAATTATGATCAAAATTAAATTTTCGAAATCAATTTAAAAACACTTTCATCTTATTCCTTGTCGGTTCCTGATTCCAAAAACATATAGATATGATATGTTTGGATTAAAAACACGCTCAGAAAGTTAAAACGAAGAGAGGTACAGAAAAGCGTGCTATCCTTCTCAGCGCAACTACTACCCCGCTCTTCTTGTCAATTTCACTGC
>NC_090247.1:12027254-12029754 GCF_037325665.1 Littorina saxatilis | reverse complement strand
GTGGATGGGGCTATCGGGGTCTTCTTTATGCAAGCTTGTTTGGATTTGAACTGTGTGTGAAATAAATCAAATGTTATGTCAATAAATTGTCATGGGTAACTTATTTGTTTCAGGGATCCACAGCTGATTTTTAACCATTTCCATTTCTTGCTGTCCTGTCCTGGCTACATGGCAGAGTTTCTCACCATTATTCACGGTCAGGTAGGTGATCCTTTTGCACAGCAGGCAGGAAAAATACTTCACAACACTATACACACTTGCCATAGGTACACTTAGTTAGTCCGGAGTCTCAACAACATATTCCTCTCAGTGTTGTTCCTTGAAAAAAGCCTAGACGGGCGAAGTGGCGCAGTGGTAAGACGTCGGCCTCCTAATCGGGAGGTCGTGAGTTTGAATCCTGGTCGCTGCCGCCTGGTGGGTTAAGAGTGGAGATTTTTCCGATCTCCCAGGTCAACTTATGTGCAGACCTGCTAGTGACTTAACCCCCTTCGTGTGTACACGCAAGCACTAGACCAAGTGCGCACGAAAAAGATCCTGTAATCTATGTCGGAGTTTGGTGGGTTATGGAAACACAAAAATACCCAGCATGCCTACCCAACGAAAGCGGAGTGAAGCTGACTATGCTCTCAGAGTATAGTTAGGGGAACCCAAATGGGCAAAACGAGCTCACACGTCACCAGAATGTCTGGAACGCTGAAGAAGAAGAAAAAAGCCTGATATTAATTGAGAGAAGTTGACTTCACAAAGTCTGTTTCACGTTGCTTGCTACACAAAGCTGTGGCACTGAATTGTTGGTAGAAATGAAGACTTCACAAAGTCTGTTTCACGTTGCTTGCTACACAAAGCTGTGGCACTGAATTGTTGGTAGAAATGAAGACTTCACAAAGTCTGTTTCACGTTGCTTGCTACACAAAGCTGTGGCACTGAATTGTTGGTAGAAATGAAGACTTCACAAAGTCTGTTTCACGTTGCTTGCTACACAAAGCTGTGGCACTGAATTGTTGGTAGAAATGAAGACTTCACAAAGTCTGTTTCACGTTGCTTGCTACACAAAGCTGTGGCACTGAATTGTTGGTAGAAATGAAGACTTCACAAAGTCTGTTTCACGTTGCTTGCTACACAAAGCTGTGGCACTGAATTGTTGGTAGAAATGAAGACTTCACAAAGTCTGTTTCACGTTGCTTGCTACACAAAGCTGTGGCACTGAATTGTTGGTAGAAATGAAGACTTCACAAAGTCTGTTTCACGTTGCTTGCTACACAAAGCTGTGGCACTGAATTGTTGGTAGAAATGAAGACTTCACAAAGTCTGTTTCACGTTGCTTGCTACACAAAGCTGTGGCACTGAATTGTTGGTAGAAATGAAGACTTCACAAAGTCTGTTTCACGTTGCTTGCTACACAAAGCTGTGGCACTGAATTGTTGGTAGAAATGAAGACTTCACAAAGTCTGTTTCACGTTGCTTGCTACACAAAGCTGTGGCACTGAATTTTTGGTAGAAATGAAGACTTCACAAAGTCTTTTTCACGTTGCTTGCTACACAAAGCTGTGGCACTGAATTGTTGGTAGAAATGAAGACTTCACAAAGTCTGTTTCACGTTGCTTGCTACACAAAGCTGTGGCACTGAATTGTTGGTAGAAATGAAGACTTCACAAAGTCTTGTTCACGTTGCTTGCTACACAAAGCTGTGGCACTGAATTGTTGGTAGAAATGAAGACTTCACAAAGTCTTGTTCACGTTGCTTGCTACACAAAGCTGTGGCACTGAATTGTTGGTAGAAATGAAGACTTCACAAAGTCTTTTTCACGTTGCTTGCTACACAAAGCTGTGGCACTGAATTTTTGGTAGAAATGAAGACTTCACAAAGTCTTTTTCACGTTGCTTGCTACACAAAGCTGTGGCACTGAATTGTTGGTAGAAATGAAGACTTCACAAAGTCTGTTTCACGTTGCTTGCTACACAAAGCTGTGGCACTGAATTGTTGGTAGAAATGAAGACTTCATGAAGTCTTTTTCACGTTGCTTGCTACACAAAGCTGTGGCACTGAATTGTTGGTAGAAATGAAGACTTCACAAAGTCTGTTTCACGTTGCTTGCTACACAAAGCTGTGGCACTGAATTGTTGGTAGAAATGAAGACTTCACAAAGTCTGTTTCACGTTGCTTGCTACACAAAGCTGTGGCACTGAATTGTTGGTAGAAATGAAGACTTCACAAAGTCTGTTTCACGTTGCTTGCTACACAAAGCTGTGGCACTGAATTGTTGGTAGAAATGAAGACTTCATGAAGTCTTTGCAAAGTCAACTTCGTGCTGAATTAAGGAAGGCATTCAGATAATTGTATAGGGGGACACTACACGATGGCCTCAGGAGCCAGATCTGGGCGGAGGCGACCACGGTGCAAGGGAAGCTCTATGGCAGTCTGGACGACCTACAGCGCACGGCAACATTTGCGCGGAGAACCGGAGTTTCCATCTGAGTGATCGACAAGAAGAAGAAGAAG